>NW_010516914.1:29833-42356 GCF_000687285.1 Phaethon lepturus | reverse complement strand
GCAGGAATGAGGAAACTTGGTTTGCTTCCTTGGTAACAAAATCTACAGCACAGCAGGAGAACAGAGCATGATAATTACGGAATTACAGCTGTTAGTCACAGAAAATATGCTGCAGTTGCAGGTCAGGGACCTGAGGTTGCGGCACAGGAAGGAAGACTGTAATTTAGAGTCTGCGAGGAACTCACTGCATGCATTAGACTTCTTGCTACTTATAGCATCCCTACACCTGTTTTCCAGGGGGGAAATCAAACGGACAAGAACATAGATCAGCAACAGGCACCAAGGAAATAGAGTTGCTCTGCAAGAGCTGGGACAAGAGCTACTTTCATAAGAACCATTTTTAATAAGACGAAATCAGCTCCTGTTCATTGCTGCTACTTCTCTGTTGGCAACTTGCTTTCTAAGCAGGATAATCAGAAGTATGAACTTTAAGATGAGGGAGAGGACAAGAACTGATCCACAGAGTTATTCTGAGAGGTAGCAGCTCCCTTAAGAAGCACCAGTTGTTACAAGGGATGTATAACACAAGTTCCACTAAAACAGGGCTCGGCTTGGAGATCTCTGTATTAAGCCAGAGCCTTGCATTGGTTTTAGCTGTTCCTGGAGGGAGCTGAAGGATACAAAGGGAAAGACAAGCCTCAGACAGGGGACAATACCACTTTATTTTTCTAGCCTTCACCTTACCAAAAAAAAAAAAAAAAAAAGAGGTGGAGCAAACTCCAATCAAAGGCACAAGAACAAACCCAACAGATATTTGCTATGACATCATTAAAGCAACCCTGATCATTAGTTTGCCCAAAAGCCATTTAAAGGCAAGGACCTGTTGGTATAGTTTATGACCAAGACGCTCACCAAGCACCTTCTGTGAAATTCTATGCCGCCACCTCTTCTTCCAGTGCGAGCTGGTGCCATCCCAGAAAAGCAGAGTGTGCTATAGCTACTGCACACCAGAAACCTTCACCTGACTTCAGTGGTCTCCAGAGCTGTGTAAGAGGCTGTCATGACCACACACTTCAGAAGTGGATTTTTATCTGGACAGAGACCTTATGCCATTTTCCTCATCATGCTCCAAGTGAAGTCATACACAAACCATGTCCAAAGCAACTTGTAAACTGGACTCCCATTTCATTTGAGAAGAAAGTGGCTTTTCCAGACCTTGAAGGGTATTAAGTTTTAACATTCTTTCAGCAAGTTAAAGAAATTCATAGAAGATAAACATGTTCACATTGCACTGATATGCATGACTCTCAGAAAAGCTAATCTATTAGACTTGTGTGCTTTACCTTTGATCCAGCTAAATCCTCCGTAAGGAGTTCCTCATTGCTATTCTACTCAAAAGGGGAATTTTTATTTGTTTAGTTGTCCAAATCTCCTCCACCCTTTGTTTCACACTGGTTGTGTTTGGGTTTAATTTTTTAGATAATCTTTCTTTACTAAAAATTTTAGTGTGTGGAAAAGCATCTTTCTTATGTCTCTGTCCTTAAATCAAGCTGCTTCAGAGACAGAGAGCTGACTCTTACAGGTGATAGCTGGAGCATAAAGGAACTTGAGGGAACCTAAATGTACTGAGGAACAGAAGAAACACCCACCACACATCAAGAGCTTGCAGCCTCTTTTCCTTCAGATCTGCAGCTGTACAGCCTGACTACACAGCTTGGTTTCAAAGGCCAGTACCAGGAGACCTCAGGCCACGAGGCATAACTAGCTCATTCAAATGTTCATGAACAAAGATGTCCAGCATTTGCTTGCTGTACCAGCTAGCAGCTTTGCATCACAAAGCCAAACTCTTTCCACAAAAAAGCTGCTATTAATAACTTCCTATCGGCCAGCCCAGCCTGCTGACCAGTAGCCAGGCCTCCCCAGTTCTCCTTGAAGGCTGGCAGCATGCCATGCAGATCCACCAATTCAAACTACTCTGGGCAGGAAGGTATTTCAGTGTCCTAGACCCTCAAACTGCCATACGCCAGCCTCTGTTTCAAGGTGGTATCACATGAATTCACTCGCTGCTTGCAGTTGTGTGAGGTGTTGCCACAAGAGCTCAGAAGTGGGCAAACTCCCTGGGCTCTGAGGTAAAGCCCACCCCTCTGCCATTGGTCTGGACATCATGTTTTTCTGACCTTGTGAGCTCTGGGGACAAGTGGCAATTGCTTACAGCCAACCAAAGGGGTAAAATAGTTTTATTCTCCTTAGTGAGCTGCCCAGCCTAGGACCTGTGCCTCACTCAGAGTTAGCTGTCAGCAAGACGGTTTACTCACTTGGGGGCTGGGGAAGTCATACCAAATGCTTGATGGAGACTTCCTTCCTGCCCTGTTTCTGGTTATTAGCAGACTGGCAAAGGCAAGCTGGCTCCCAATATCTACTCAGAAGACAACCTGTATTCTCCACCTTATTGAAATATAGCACCTCACAAAGAAAAGGCATTGCTGCCATTTGGGATGGAACTTCTTTACATTAAGAACAAGTAGTAGCTGAAATGCACTTCAGTCTTGTAGCCTTTTCAGAGCCACTTAACAATAATAATGTGATATTCGGTTTTAAAACCTTCCAGAGGAAGACTGTAATTTGCATAGATTCCCATGCAGTGACTTGCCCGAGATGTACCTACATGCACCAGTTCCCTTGCTGGTACTTGTGCAGTCATTTCTCTGGGGGAGACAAGGATTCACCAGGCCACACTGCAATGCAGCCAATACATCTCAGTAAAGTTTCAAGTCCATCCTGATAGTGCCAGGTGCTTGATGCCACTTCTAGCAAGCAGAATAACTAAGTATTTAAGGACAGATCCTTCCCCAAATAGACAAGAGCCAATCAGCAGCTGTTTTTCTGGAAAGATTTTGCCAGCATTACAAATGCTCCATATGGAAGCAGAAGAGATGCTAGTTCTGAGCAATAAATGCGTGTCAGATGACGCTGCCACTAAGTATACCCAGTGACTGTTAGCACAATTGTTTTGCTTCCAGTCTCGTTCCCCTTTTTGGTGTGGGCAGCAAGGGCATCTTAAATGAAACAGCCCCAAGATGAATTTAGTTTAATCACCGAGTATGAAAAGGAGGAGGGCAGGGAAGAAGGAAGGAGAACCAATATTATGTGTGGAAACTAATACAAAAAGCTGCTGGGATATTAATAGTGTGCTGAACTAATAAGATGCAGTCAAAGCTATGAAGTTTCTGTAACACCGCAGCAGCTGCTACCGTGAAGTAAGAGACTAGAGTGGATCTGTGTATTTACAGCAGTTATCTGAAAGCCTAGGCATGTAATTCCACTGAGAATCCCCACCAACACAAATGCATTAAAAGCAGACTCAAAAAGCTCCTGTAAACCCACCCAGTACAATAGTTAAACTTTCCACAAGAAGTAATTAATAGCATTACAGCCATTCTCACATAGATGGGCTGAGCCTTGCTGGACCAAACATGGCGCAGAAGCTCTTGGAGAGATCAGGCTATATTGTAGCAGCCCAAACACCTTCCAGCCTTCTTGATGGCTTGAAAAGCCTTCTGGGACAGAAACCTTTAATGTAAGTCTGCCCCACACAAGCTTATACTAGATAGTGGCTGTTTAAAAACCTTAGAACCACATTGGGGTTTGGTGGTTTGTTTGTTTTTTTGGGTTTTGTTTGTTTGTTTTTGGGTTTTTTTGTTTTGGCTGGGGTTTTTTTGTTGGTTTTTTTGCATGCACCTACAGGCATAGGTGGTTTGTCTATTAATGAGATGAGGCATCTTTTTCCTTCAAGAGTTTGATTCTGGAGACATGAAGCCCATTTGGCCAAGCTCTCAGCCCTATTTCAGCTGCCTCAAGAACTGGGAGGCCAGCAATGCCTGCACCATTCAGGGGTACACCAACCACATGGAGAAGGAACCTCAAGGCCCAACTTCACACCTCTAAAGGAAAAAAACAAGTTTTTCTTTGGAAGCATTATCGCCACACTGTTTCTGTCAGAGACAGGACAGCCACAGAAGGTCAAGGATGCAGCCTGCACAGACTGCTGAGCTAACCACAAGCAACACCACTCAGTAAGTCTTTGACGGGTTGGTGCTGTAAGCAGTCCCTCAGAGGCAGGTCTGCCCTAAAGCGCTTTTTTTTTTTTTTTTTTTTGAAAGAGCAGGGGTTTGCAGCCTAACACAGGCTGCTGATCATTTGCATATCTGATGCTCAGCTCTTGCTCTCCCCCAGACAGACTCATTGCAGTTACGCTGGTGGATGGTGGAGTGACTTGGCCTCCCTGCCTGGCAACCCTGTGTGTTAGACTCTGCTGCAATCCCATGGTGCTTCAGCTTCTTCCATCTGCTTGAAAGGCCTGATGGAGATTTGAGAGAGACCAAGGTCTTGGAGAAGAAAGTAGTGCAAAGGTTGTTTTAGATGCTTTAGGCTCATAAGCTTTCATGAAGTAGCCAGGACACACGCTTTCTTCTGTCAGCAGATCACAATAAGGGCCCAAGTGCAGAGAGCAGGCCCAGGCAGAGACACATCCCCACAGAGCTAAGGCAAAGCTCAGAGGACCCACCACGCGGGGTGGGAACTCCCTATGCTAGCTGGTAGATGGCAGCAACTTGCTCACATACAATTCCGTTGTGCCTCTTGTGCTCAGAAGCCACCCATGGGCTTTTACACATCACCTTGCAAAAGGCTGAACTCTACATGGCTGAGATGCCCTCACAAAGCACAAGAAAGGTTGTATTCAGCGAACCCTCTCAAATTCAACACACAGTATATGTGGCACTTGCCATGCCAGGGGCACACTAGGAAGAGCTGCAACCAGAATAGCAGAGTAAGTACTGCTATGGTTCTGGGTATGGACCAGGATCCCATTATGGAATGAGTAGACAAGCACATAATACGAATATATTATGGATGCAAGAGCAGATGAACATGGTCTCTATACAAGACAACTGCAGTCAAACAGGATCACCATGGTCCCCTTGGACTCCAAGATAAGCAGTAGCCCTGAAGTGCCCAAAGCCCTTGCCACGGTTAACTATTCCAGTAAGAGCTTTCTGAAGGCTGAGCAGCAGCCTAATGTGAAATAGCAAGACATTAAGAGAAAAATAATTTTGTTAAAAAAGCTTTAGAGAAGAGTTAGCGTTTTGCAGATTGATTTTAAGCTTTCGTCATTGGCAGGGGAGGGGAGAAGTCAGGTTACTTAACTGCTGTTGTGACAATTATCAAATGGAAGAGACCAGTGACTTGAAGAGAACATTGCAGTTCATAGCAAAATTCCACTATGCTTTTCATTAGGTGTGTCCAATTACTTCCAGTATAAATTAGCCAGGCCGTTGAAAGCAGATTTGCAGATAAACAAGTTTAACACTATTATCAAGTGGAAAAAAGAAAACAAGGAAAGATTGGTTTCCCATGAAAAAGTCACAAAAGCGACTTTGGAGATCTCTCAGACCCTGCAAAATCTTTCAGGCTTCCCACATGCTTCATTGACAAGATCCAGGACTCCAAGATAGCACTTGACGTTAAGTATGTGTAACAGTTCTAGGAATAAAAAGCAAGCACTTACTAGGGTCAGGTCTACTACAGCTGACTTCAAAGTGCACTCTCAGGCTGCTGAGCAAACTGCAGATGCAGGCAGATGGCTCATAGCAACACTATTCTACCAACTTACTCATACAAAGTGTTGCTAATAGAGCCACACAATATTACAAACTCTCTCCCCGTTCCTACTACAGGTTCAGTGACCCTTCATGTTCCAAACTAACAAGTCAGCTTCAGTGCCTTCTGTAGGGGAAAGAAATCAGGAGTGATACCATGCAACTCCACCATTGCTAGTATGGGCTGCAGTTTTGTCTAAAAGTTTAGGCAGTCCTGGAGACTCAGGCAAGTTTGTTCTAGAAAAAACTTAGACTTTTCTATTGCACTGACGTGCAGAAAGAGAACCTCATCCTATTTGCAATAGGAGACTTCAAAAGCAAAACACGTATCAAAACCTTGTTGAAAAGACGCTTTAACCACTTTACATGTGGCAAAACTGCAAAGGCCTATTCACTTTATCTCCATTTAAGAACAGAGGTAGGAAGGTGTGCGAGCGCTAACCTGAGGACTGAAAGCTTGGAAGAGCCTGGCCCCCAAGTAACCCTAGGACAGCTCCTCCACGGGCACCCTGAGGCTAAAGAGCACACCCACCCGAGTCCAGTGCCTGCTTACCCCAGCCTTTCCCCCTCCCCATCAACCAGAAAGGGCGGACCCTTGCCAAGGCAGCTCTCAGGAGTGCTTAACAGGATTACATACACGATGTAAAAAACCAAACCAGCAGCTCTGCCTTGTAAGGACACAGGCATACCACTGGCTTCAAGGCACACTGCTGTCAGGTAAGCAGCAACTTTCTCAGTGGCAGTTTATCCAGCCTTCCAAATGCTAAGGGTTGTTTGTGCTCTGAATTTGATCACTGGCTGCCTGAGCACCATGCAGCTTAAGACCATTCTGTGGAAGCAGACCAACTGGGGCCCATTCTTTCATTGTCAGAAAAAAAAAAAAGAAAGAGGGGAAGGGATCTACACAGAGGGCAAACGAGAGCCCAAAGCACAACTATGCCTAGTTCCTCTGTTGCCTGCATCTTCCCCTTACTGAGGGACATAAAGTCTGGAAAAAGCTTGATTATCTGGAAGAGTGCTGTTGATCCTACACTTTGCCTTTTTGCAGTTGGGTGGAACCAGACTGGGCGCGCAGCAGTGCAGGGCGAGCCATGCACACATGACTGAGATAGGAAGAGACACTAATAAAAGCTCCAGGGCTTTCTCAGACCATCCTGTCATTCAGTATAAGAATCAGAGGAAACAACTCCACCTCATCTGAGCTGGGAATTGAAAATAGTCAAGCTCCAACGTTAAATGGACACACACCTGCTCAAAGCGTAAGTTAGTAGTACAGAAATAGGCTAGGTGGTTTTTATATTAGCACCCAGTTTCGATCAGAAAACATTAGCAAGATCAAGATTAGACAGTTGTGTTTTACAGTGACAAAGATAGAGTTTAAGGAGAATTTCGCTATGGCACTCTTTTGTTCAAGGCAGAGTTTCAGTCAAGAGGCACCAAAGGCAGATTTTTCAGGGCAGAAAGCTTATTCTTCAAAGCAACATCTGTTGCAAGTTACAATAGCCATACAAATACTCTGAGCCGTTACGACAACACACTCATAATACAGAGTTAAAGGTTATAATATCTGGACAATCAGATATGATAGTCCACGATATTATCAGAAACATGAGTGAATAGGATGCCTGCACTGAACTGCATGCAAAGCAGTTTTCAGTGACACTACCCTGACTATGCAGGAGCCAGGAGAGAATATTAAGATTTCATAGACTTTTAGAGAAAGTACTTGCCACACACACATTCAAAGAAAAACCCACCACTGCACACAGTGCCAGGAACCAGGTGCTGCTTGCAGCAGATCAAGGATCTCTCAGCCTTCCCAAGAAAGAGAGCTTCTATTGCTACTCTGCAACTGCCACAGCAAACACCACGCTGGGAAGCATTGTGCTCACACCTACTCAGCAAGGAAGTCAAAATCCTTTCACACAAGGGCTGTTACAACGCATCCTCTCCATCCATGCAGCTTTGTAGCTTAATTGAAGTTCAGGCATATAGTTCTGAGCTATAAACACTTGTTTTACTAATCAAATCATTATTCCTCTGATGTATTTGCCTTCATCCACAGGCAGATTTCAGCATGAATCAAACCTGTAAGCTTTTCCCATCCTATGTCTGAACCAGCCACTGCTTAATAATCAGAATCCAATTAGATACTACTAAATCTACCTAGGAAAAAACAGAAATTAATTTAAACCCTATATATAATAAACTTAGGATGTGAGGTCATGAACTAAAATAGGTGTTGAAAGTACAGGTAGAAGAAAACAACGTTCACAAGGAAGTCAGCAGAATGACCAGGCAGGAGAAACTGCGACAAGCAGGTCAGGGCAGTGATATTAGCAGAATCATTTGCAGTATTGTCACTTCACCTACAAGCACTAAACTCACAGATTAACCCACTCTACAGACAGGTCAGAGACCAGAATCATTTCCATTTACTTCCATCTAATCACACAAGTATCAACTGGAGTTGGACTAGATGATCATTGTAGGTCCCTTCCAGCTGAAATATTCTGTTCTAATTCTCTTCCACCATGATGATTTCCAGACAGGGAAACCTGGTCAGTGCCACAGGACTGCATAACAGTACAGGGTAGTTCCCCCTCGCCCCTTTTCTTTTTTTGAGAACTTTGGTTTCCCCACCAACAAGCAGGATACTTCCAAACTGTCACAACAGCCCTAATCTAGTAGAAAGTTATTTTATTGCTTTAAGTCCTGCACAGTGTGGAAGCTGCATGACAGGTAGAATGGTGCGTGGTAAAAAAAGTCTTAGGAGTAACAGCTTTGAGCATTAAAATTAAAGTTCACACAAGAAACATTGGCTAAGAGACAAAGGTGACATTAAGATGAAGTTTACTATCAGAGACTCCTAGATCTGGATCTCTTGACCATACTCGGTGACAAGCAAGAACAGCCATCAGGGTCTAGGAAGAACCACAATAGATGACAGGTTCAGTGTTCTCCACACAACTGGAGTTCTACCCCCAAGTGTTTTAAGAGTCTCAAAATGGAAGTACTTGGAAACTTGCAGGATTTGTTATTCCAGATATATGCACCAGAAGTAGAGCTCCGGGAAAGATGAGAACATACAAATACAGTAAACACTCATAGGTTTACTCCTAGGAGTAAACACTCCCAACTAAGCCAACCATGATGAGATCCTAAATGCTGTCACTACAGAAGAGCTGCAGTTCCATGTCCAAATCTAGCCCTTGGTCTCGCCATCCCTAGAGGGCCAGGACTTCTGTGAATGACTTCATATTCCTCTAATTCTGGAAGTCTCTTCCAGACTTCCCTTCTGTACTTGCCTTTTGGCTCCTGTAGCATCTTTTACTTGATAGTCTAAAGATAAGCCAGAGAAAACAATGATATTACATGCCCTGAAAAAAAAAAAAAATTCCTACTGGAGAGCAAGCAGCAAGTTACTGGAACCCAGTTAAGCACCGGTGGAAAACAAAAGGACTCTGCCTTTCACTACAAAGGTGGCCATACAGTCAGGTCTTGCATACAGACCTCCTTTCCATGTTGTTAGCAGATGATTAGCCATGAGAAACAGTTGCAAGGCAGCCATGATAAGCACAAAAGCTCCATTGGCCATTCCTGGGTACCAGGTGGCTGCAGGCCTAGGGATCATGCCCGGATCATTGGGGCTACTCTTAGGTCTCACCCACAGCCCATTATTGCCCCTGATCATTTTGCTCAAAATGCTTTGATGCTTTCACCATTTCCTTGGGGCTGACTATGACTAGCTACCCACTGCAGAATGTCAAGCCTGCAATGCAAGGATGTTGGTAGGGGGAAGAAGATGGTTTGCACATCAGCTCAGTACCAGGAATTAGGCAATTAATTGGCCACTGGCAGTGAAGGCAGCAAACATGCTGTTGCACAAGTGGGAGACCAGAGTGCTAAGAGTGTGCCCCTTTCCTCAAGTCCCCAGCTCCTCCCAGCTACGCAGGACTCATCCATCAAGAATTTACCACTCGCTCCCTCTCCATATTTTTGCCAGTGAGGGAGAAGCAAGGAGACAGAGAGACTGCTTGTTTGGTATTTTTGCTCACTGCTTCCGTGGTGCAGTGACATCTTAAACAATACCAACCAAGCTCTACCAGATTTTTGGAAGTCTTAACTCAAGAAACCTCACAACACCCCCATGCGTTTAAGAAAAGGATATTGGCTCATGCCACCCACCACTGAAACAGACACCCCTAGGCTGGAACAAAGCAGCTGTATGACACCACACAGCAACACTTCACAGCATTTTAGGGTAGAAAGCAATTAACCTTTGGCTGAATCCCCTTAGCTCCAAGCTACAAAAAGAGTGTTTGTTCTGTTTTCTTCTCTACCCCCCACCTCCCCAAGCCTGCACAAGCTCTGGTGTTCTCATTAGCTCACTGCCTGGGCTGCTTTCTGGACACTGAAATGGAGAACAACAGTTGTCATCAAATTAATGGGCCGTTTATTCAGATATTAATTTTGTTTTTTCTTGCTTCTACTCCAGAGTAGTGGCAGCTGATTCAGATAAAATTAGGGTGAGGCTGTAGTGCACTGTGTTTCTCTTCAGACAGTAAATACACTAGAGCTGAGCTCTACTTGAAATCTCAGCTGTAGTTTAAAGCAAGTTCAGGGCCTTCAGGCAAGGTCCTCTCTACAGGTCTGAAAAGAGCAACTATTTCAGCTGAGGAAAGACATCTTTCTGCTCACTGCTGTTTCTTTCTAGGTCTGACTGAAATTTAGTACTATTTTCTGTACTTACACAAAACATTCATCTTCAGGTCCTGCCCCAAGACAGAGCTTCCCAGGATTCAAGTCTGCCAGCTACATTGTGGAAGCCTGGAAACCTGAGAGTCAGGTGTCCCTTAGATTTTAAGTCCTGAACGAACATCCTGTATAGTACAGGCAAAAAGTGAATGATTTAAGAAAAAAAAAAATCAGAAAGCAGATAAGTGAAAATTCTGGAATATAATCTGGGTCTGATTCGTGAAGTGGGATTCCCTCACTTCACTGTGAGCATGTATTTCCAACTTCGTCTGCCTCTCCTAAGTACAGAATGGGTTAATCTCAAAGACTACCATCAATTTAAGACAGGTCTGGTGAGTCCTGTCCTTGAAGGACCATTATCTCCATCATCTAGGCTCACCCTAGTCAACTCCTATGCCACACCAGCATGGCCACCTTTGTGCACTCAGCACAGCTCTCCGCGTCTGTAGAGGTAAAGATTGATTTTGTGTTGTCCTAAAATATGCATCAACCTCTCCATAGTTACATGCAACCTCTGAATTTAAGCCAGACTAGTTCCCAGTCAACATCAAGGAGATGCATTAAATGACCTTAGAGGTTACATTAGTTAGAGAAAAACAGTACATTAGCAGCTTTGTCTTTCTAGGTGATGCTCACCATCTTGATCCAATCAGTCTTCCACACTCTTTTATACAGCATATTCATTAAGAGATACGGTTTGTAACTGCATCACTTCAAGCAGTTACAGAAACCACTCTGACACCTTCATTTTGATCCATGCTTCTAACAGGAAGCTTTCCCAGAGCATGCTCTGTTCTGAGCCATCAGAAACTGGAAGCTGTGGCTGAGGCTGTGATCACCTGCAGGAGCACTGGGCAAGCAAAGCCAGACCAGCAGCGGTTTATGAACTGCAGGAGGGATGTGCGAAGAGCCAGACACACGGGCGACAGGTTTGGTGCTTTGGAAGGTACCCTCAGCCATGGTCTTTCCAGTAACCTTCAGGCACCACTAAGACTTGCCTGGTCATAGGCACACAGCAAGTACCACCACCCCCACCACCCCCCCGAAGTTGGTGAAAAGAGCAAGCCCACTGCAGATCCTCAGCCCCAGGCCAAAATGTGTTGCTACCAACACCTGTTATTTCCAACACCTGAATAATACAAGACCTTTCACCAGCCCTTCTGAAATTAGGGTTCTCAGCTAAGGAGTGAACCAGATTAGAGACACAAAACTACCTGGGTTTAATTCTGCCTCTAGGCTTGGCTTTAGGTAGTTACTCGTGTGAGCCTGTCAGTCCCAAAATCCGGTCACAGGCAGCAAGGGTTCGGGGGCCATGCTGTACCTGGCCACTGCATCTCCCCTTGGCTTGCGAAACAGCACGTGCGGTGCCTGAGCAGGTCAGCAGCAGGAGTGCCACTGAACTGCTGGCAGCAGGTAGCACCTAGGCAAGGTGCTATGAGAGTAGATCCGAGTATAACCTGACACCTTCCAATTCCTATTGTGGGTCTGGTGTCGTATTCAAACATGAGTGTTATATTCATCTTTTCCAATACCTGGAATCCCTTCTGCCTTAGTTATCTACAGAAAAGGCTGCTGTGAATGCTCCCTCTGGAGGCAAACATGAAGTCAGAAAAACAGATTAAGAGTCAAAACAAAGCAGTGCTTTCCTTTAAGTCAGCCTCACTAGTGATGCAGGCAGGAAAAGAGAGCCTGCATTAGCAAATAGCTTGCTAGTGGACTTAAAGGAGAAGGAATCCATAAAACCTCCAAGCATTCCAGCAGGCTGGGTGCTCAGGATCACTTTCACAGTTTAGGAAAGTGTTTTATCTCAACCCCCACAAATTCACCTTGGCAGAACATAGAAAGTTTGCGCATAACAGCCACGTTTGTGCTATGAGTAATCCAGTACTCATTTAATGTACTCATTTACGTTAATGCTCCATTTTGTTGGTGCAACAAAACATCTTGTTATGTGCATAAAACATTGGAAGATAAAAAGAACTAAACCACATTAAAATGTTACCGATGAGAATTTAAGTCCATTTAACAAGATCCTTCTACCCATGGAATTTCATAATTTTGTGCACAGGTCTTTCCCACCTAATTTTCTGTTTTGCACATTACCACAGTTCTCCAGTACACGAGAAGCGAAGTACATACGCTCAGGCTGAAACAACAATGTACACTGA
>NW_010516914.1:3130-29802 GCF_000687285.1 Phaethon lepturus | reverse complement strand
GGGGTGGGCGGTGGGGAGTATCTTCCTTGGAAATAACCAAACATGGATCTTTTGTTTACCCACAGCTCAGGGAAAGACAAGAAGCTGAGTGACTCTACATTTACAGACAACATATATAGCCTTATAGTAATATCTTCCTTTTGCCTTCCATTTTGTCAAGCCTATTGCACACATTTGGAGCTAATCTCATTGAACTCTGCAGTTCAGGTTTGAGACCCACTGGGCACCTGAAGGTAACAGGAGACTATTGCCTGCTGCTGGCCAGCAAGGGAAGGAACAGCACACTGGGACAGCCAAAGGTGCAAAATATTGCTTACATACTTGCTATCTTACCCAGTTAGACAGGCTAAGAGTAGTGCATTTAGGGGTTTGTAGCCAAGTTGCATTTCTGGTTTTTATTCTTTTTGTCTTCCAACTGAACTAGTTACAGCAACTCTCCAAAAGAAAAAGTCTAAACAAACACAGGCTTAAGCATCTGAGGGGAAAAATTCAGGAGTCTCATCTGTGTCCTCTAAGAGTTCCAAGACTGCACACCAATACTCTGCAAGGCTTGCTATCACCCTGTAGATGAGAAAGCAACTTCAGCAAGTAATCTGTGCCAATTACATAAAAATTAGGTCAGGTCCCTTACCTATATTATAGTCACACTTGCAATCAGTTCAGAAACCCTCTGAGATACAGCAGTTTCTGGAAATAAAGAACTAATGGATTTGGCCAAATAAGCTGTAACTTGAGGGGTGGGAGCAGTAAGAAATATTTCAAGGCTAATGAGGAGTTTGAGTCCAGCGGAAGAGAGATGCCTGCTTTTCTAATGAGAAAAGGTGCCTATTTCTAGCCCAGCTGGGCCAGGTAACATGAATTGTTAGAATTTCCTTATATTTAAAAGCCTGAATCTAGAGCCAGTGACAAGCTGGCTTTGTCACAGCAAGATGTTGAAGAAAGTGAAAGCATGAAGGACAGATTTAAGTTGTGGTATGTTTTTGAAGCTCTTGGGCTGTTTGGTGTTAGAAGGATCTACAGACAAAAGGAGAAATAATGCGTTATGAAGTGTGTGGCATCCTAGTTCATATAGCTCGTGGCTTTGCAAGTTCTCACAGAATTAGCATATTCACATGCATTGAAGGGTGGGTATATACATAGACAATACCTTTGACTGCATTAATACCATGCTCACTAGTACTGATAATATTCATGAGCAACCCTTTTCTCCTGTCTTTTCCATACAGACACAATATACTGAACTATATTAGGTAGTTCATGGGTAGATGCTTCCAACAGTAGCTGAAGCTTTGCCTTCCAAAACCTCACTCACTGTGCCATGAGTTCAGAAGTGCAGGACCACCTTGCAAAGGATGACTTCGCCGCCGCCCAAGGAATTTGGGAACAAAGACAGGAGCTAATGTAGTGATGAGGAAGTTAAAGGTTTCCCCACCTATGCCCCCTGCACACACACACACAGGAGCTTTGAAGCAGAATTCCCCAAGATGGGGGTGAAAGTGTTATTCGCAGCTCCCATGCTTATGCTCACGGCTCCTACCAGCCAGTAACTCACACTGTCAGTCACACATACAGCACACAGGCTTCCCCGGTTCTCCCCATGCATGTACATACAGGCTTTTTGGTGTTACAAAGAGAAAGAGGGAAGCAAATCAAGGAGAAATGCATTCAGCCCAGTGTTATTAGTGTTGTTTGAGAGTGATAGAACAAGTATTAAGCAGCAAGTGCAACCCCCCTATGCAATAACTAACTGATAAGCTCCTGAAGGTCTATGAAGTGTCCTTTCATTCTTGCCTGCCCTCAGATGGGCAGGTGCAGGCAGTAAGACAGGAGTGTAGAAAGAAACTCTTAGCCCTCCAGACAGTGTAGTCTCCAAAGCTGATATTATGGTCAAATAGCACAACACATAAACCAGCTCTTTTCTGTCTGTCATCATTCTTGCCTTATTGTTCTGGGCTTTGCTTTGTTCACTGTGAGCGGGCATGCTCCAGTTCTCAGCCACATGCCAGCAAACATGCTGGCATGCTGCCCACTCTAAGTACCGTGTAGGCAGGATGGCGCCTCCAATACTTAAAACAGTATTTAACATTTTACATCATTGTGGGCCTGTAGATTATTTTCTAAATCCATGAAGCAACAGTGGATCAGCATGTGGTTTGCTAATGCTGCACAAGGAAATAATGCACGAGGGGAAGAGATTAGTGTGGAGCACTTGAAATTACAGTTGGCATTAGCTATAGAATAACATACAGCATGAGGTGATCTACTTGTCCCAGACTCCACAGTGCCTCTAATACTGGACTCTAAGAAAGGCACATATGGAAGGAAGCCTGCCCAAGCAGCAGACAGTTTCACTATTCTAGTTCTACCCTCCCAAATTTTTGAAGAAAAGTTTCTTTAGGAACTGCTTAGACAAATAGAATTGCTAAATATTAGTAGGGACATGGTTTTCAGAAGAGATGACGGATGTAAGGTAAAAACCTCAAATACAAGCCGCCTTCTCATGCACAAAGAATAAAAGCAACGAGACAGGCAGGGGATGACACACTCTGGTTAATGCTGACACATACCAGAGACCTCAACTTTAAACTTAGAACAATCCACTGATGCTTTGTTTCTGCCATTAGTGTTAAAAGTCACCTTAAAGACCCAAGCGAACACCATGGCACTGAAATTATTAAGATAGTGGTATAAAACGCAGGAGTTCAAAAACAGTATCATAAGTGAAAATACTTGGCATTTGTTAATAAGATCCTCCTGTGGTTTGAAACAACTTTATATCTTACACTGTCTTCCCAGCTATGTTTGCTTGTTCAGTGATCAACTCTTATCACTAATCCTGCAAAATTAATTTCATGAGTCCCTTTTGGTTGCCTTATATTTGTCACCGGTGACGGTGATAGCAAGGAGCATACCTGCATTTCCAGAACAGAAGGCTGACAATTAAAAGAGAATCTGTCCAAGATGAACAGTGAGGTCCACCGACCTCAAGGTCAAGTGACACTGAAGTCTCAAATACTGCAGTTCAAGCAGCCACCCGTACATTTGCATAGTAACTCCTCAGCAGGTACTTAGAGCTGAGACTAACACACTAGAAACTGCAGGTACCTAGACTGCCCCCCACAGCCACCACAAGAAACTAAGGCCGCGAAGGAGAGAAGCTTCCCTTAAAAATTAGGAGCTGACAAAAAGAGGGATTAGCCATTTCGCCACACAAGCAGCTACCTCTGAAATCCAAGTGCCTTGGTCCCACTCAGATCCTAATACAAGTACAGGCTATTCTTGTCATGGTGACTAGCCCTGTGCTTTTCAGTAGAGTCACTTCAACAAGACGCTGAAGATTGAGCCTTGGCTATCGGGTTGCAGTCATTGACCAGAAGTGACTGAGAACACCATGGACACCAAGATCAAGTACAGCATAGCATACAGTCCTTCCCTGGAAGGAGACACCGACAACAGAGCAGCTCATCTTTGCTTCAGTACCAAAAATCTTTAGGACCAAGCTTCAAATAAAATGTAAGCATACTTAAGTGCATTTCGATTCAACAGTTAGTATTTAATTACTTTTCTGAACTAACCCTAAATTCAAGTAGTGTTTGTCAAGGTTTAACTAGGAGAGCCTTCCTAGCTAATTTGGGGGTGTCTGTCCTGCCCCACCTCCATTCCTCCCCACAGTGTTACCGAAAACACTGTATTTTAAAGTTACATCTGCACAGGAACTCAGGTACTGTTCACTATGGTCATTCTTGTTAGCTTTTCCCCTTCATATCCTTCATTAAGTGATCAGAACAATTTTTGGATCCAGAAACGTGAATTCAGACCCTTTCTCTGTCGCAGGACAGAGTCAGCAGCTTTGTAACATACATGCTAACCCTACCGGCCACACATAAAGAGGTAGAGGTCCCCATGCTCCCTCCCACAGGTATCTTGGAGCTGTACATGACTTCTGAATTCCACCCTGTAAAAAAGACTTTTAAGATTTCTTGCTTTTATTTAGAAAAAAGTTTAAAAATCCCTGAAATCCTTGATCTTGGAACACGTTAATGCTTTCTTCATTCTCTACAAAGTTTGCCTGTTCCCAAATAATTTTTCCTTGCCTGTCCAGCCACCAAACTGAAGAAAAATAACCAATTATTCATACACCTCTGGTTTTCAGCAGAGGTCTGACCAAAGGAAGATTCACCATGTAGCCTTCAGCACTACTATTTCCTCAATACTACAAGAGCTCCCCCACACACACTTTGACACTTTTCACCTTCAAAGAGGACCAACTACTGAAGTCATCTAGCTGTCCCTTCTCTGCTTATTTACAGTACTGCAGCAAAACGCATTTTTGAAGTTGTCTGTATCCTAGTAAGTGTCATCACCGCACATGCAGCGCAACTGTTACTCTTTTTACACTTACTCTCTTTTATTTAATGGCATTTTTCTATTCTTTCTCTGTAGAGGCTTCCAACTGTTGCTGGATTAAAAAAAAAAATGCATCTGAACAACTTGTACCTACCTTATGATTCCAAGATTATTTCCTTTAGAATTTGATAGGGAGATGTGTACTACTTTGTAGTATGATACATTTCAACTGTGTTCCAGCAAGGTAGGTAATCCTACACTGTCCCAGTTTTATAAGAATCCAGGCAATTTGAATTAATAACATAGAAGTATAGCACTTGCCATAAACACAGAACAGTTGCTTTATTGCACTTGTCAAATGCATTCCTCTCTTTGGTCACAGTTATGGTCAAAGAATTTAACAAAAAAAATAATAAGCAACTCACAATAAAAAGGAACTCAAAAAAACTCAAAGCTGGAGAAAGCATCACATACCCTGCATGTTTGAATTCTTACGTTTTTTCCAGCCTGGTTCTCACTCTTAGTTCAGCAAGTTTCTTATAAGCCCCATCCCTTGTTCAATACAAATTCCAGAGTGGAAAGGACACCAAAGATGCTCTTCCCTTCAGCCTCCCAATAAAAAGGAGTGACTAAACAAGTAGTTCTAGAAGTGTTTACCAAGCTCATTTCCAGTTGTTTTTCTGTCTGTATCTACACTGCCCCATAGACCAGCCAGGAAGAAGTAGTCATCCTCACCATCTCACCTACTGAAACATGCTCATGACCAGCTTTATGGTGGGCACCACTGCCTGTGGGAAGCTTAAAGCACCCCTGGGCACTTTGCATGGCCTCCAACTATTCCCGTCTGCCCCATGGTGATGGAGGAGGTGACAACTTAAGAAGTATTGCCCTCCCCAAACTCCTCTGAGGGCCAAGTGGGATCTGCAGACAGTCTGAGCTCATACCGAGTGCTGGCTCCTTACATGAATAACACCACAGTGCCCAGGCACCAGCTTGGCAGAAGACTGTCCCAAAATCCACATGCTTTAACAGGTCTACCTTGGACAAACCCTTAAGATCAAGAGGTTCAGAAGTATTCTGAGCCCTAGCACAGAGCACCACCTCACATCAACAAGGAGCATCACCCAATTTCCTTGGGACCATTCACTCTGGAGGAAAGCATCTGAGACTTGCAGTCCACAGTTTGAAAGATGGGCCAGCAACACACAGCTCCTTTGAAAGCTATGGCAAAAGATTGACAGAAGGTGTGACTGGAAACAGAAATGTTCAACTTTGAGAAAAGCGAACTGATGTTGCACACAGGATAAAGATCTGCCCTATTTACTAAATAGAAACAGAAGCAGTAGCTATGCACAGAATGGCTGACATCATTGCCCAGGTTATTAACCTAGATGGCTCATCAGGTGTATAGCCATCTGCCCACAGCTCAGCTTTGAGTCCCAGGTACCCGAGGGAAAGCCCACGGGCTGCCATGCCCACACAGAGCATGGCTGGAACAGACAACTCCTGTAGCACTGCCAGCCACACACCCTCACTCTGCTGCCAACCATCAAAGCTTGGCCACCTCATTCCAGGCTGGCCACAGAGCAAAGACTTTAAAGTATAAAAAGTTCTGTTTTCCAGCAAAGAACAGAAATCTTTTAACATGATATTTAGAAAACAAACACCTTTATTTTTAAAGCACTACCACTAATCTGAAAAAATTAATGTGTTTGCTATAGCAGAGGCAAATAGCTTGACAGCACCCACTATAAAATAAACAATTTACCATTTTGATGTGGCACAGTGGTGGTAGAAAGCATAATTTTATCTGCTTTTACAGCACTGACCTCTGAACCTTTGCATTATAATTTGAGAAGCAGCTGTGTATTTAGACTCAGAACGCCCTGCTACGTTCCTCGGTCTGCCGGCCATGGGGAGTGTCACTCTTGGTGATTAGCACAGCCACAGAGAAGGCTGCCGCGGGGAAAGACCCAGTGCCCCCTGCCCCAGACAGGTGCACACCACTGTCACAGCCCCAACATGTGTACTTTAAACTCGTTACCAGTCATCAAAGCAGACTATTATCACCAAGTGTAACATCCCACAGGAGACTCCCATAGCTTGAATTTACCATCTCAGTGGTGCCTGTCAAAGGCTTATTTTCTTTCCAGAAGCATAGCAGGAAGAGTTTAAAGATGAAGTAGTGGGGCCAGAGCAGAAGATGCTGCAGGAAGCTTTTTTCGTTCTTAAGCAGAAAAATATCCTATTAAATATAACTAATTTGAAGTCAGAAGATAGATTTTTTTTTCTTCAAGTCTGTCACAGGCCTAGTCAAGAACTATTCTTGTACGCAAAGTGTAAAAGTCATAATGTAGCAAAAACTCAAAGTTTTTGCTGAAAACTAAAAGTTTATGAACGTAAGCGTCTAACACTTGTCAGTCATGGGTGTATTTCAGTAACCCTGCAGGCCCAGGGGTCCATATGAAGGTCCCAAACATTGCCTGTTACTTGAGAAAGCAAGGGTACCTCCAGCACATTAGCATTTTGGCCCTGATCCAAGAAAGCACTTAAGCACGTGCTTAACTTTAAGCACATGAGTGCTCCCACCCACATAAAAGAACCACTTATTCACTGAAAATTAAGCATCTGCAGAAATACTTTACTGTATCAGCTTCTTTGCTGAGCATCTTACTGGATTACACCCTATCAAGTGACCCTGTAGAAAGAAAAAGAAAAATACCACCTAAACAGAAGTTGACTTCAGGCAGGGTTGCTGATTGCCAAGAGCTGCCTAAGCACATGTGGCACTCCCCTATGGAGGCCCACGTCCTCCCCAGCTCTCACAACAGCTGCACAGCAGCAAGGAGCCTCTCGCAAGGGCAGCGTGTGTTTAGAGCTGCTGTTACAGCCTTTGCCTTGTGGTTCTAAAAAAAAAAAAATTATGTAGAAGCTATTCACTTTGACCAAAAGCTTACCTGCTTCACTGAAGGCTGGGATGTAAAAGCACAGAAAAAAACCAGCCATCTACTCCAGGTTGGTTGCTTTGGATCAGGCCCTAAAGATATTAAATTATATACGGGAGGAGGTGGCAAGTGGATAAGAGCAGCTCAGAAATTAGTACATACAGGTAGAGCGTAAGGCAGTAAAAACCAATTCTAAGCAGACAGTGTAAAGAGGTTGTGTCACATCTCCCACATGCATTTTTGGAAGGTCATCACAATCAAATATTAGGTATGGTTCAGGCTCCCACAGCAGACTAATACTCATCAATTCCTCCAGCTACATTTAGAAGAGAAATTACTCCTAGTGATAGATCAGGTAATCCTAAGAAGAGTCCAAACACTCTGAAGCCCTTCTGCAATGAAGCCTACTTATGCCTCCCTCTTGCATGCTGGATCTCCCTCCTTGAGAAAGAAAACCTGGGTGCTGAAGGCAGGATCCCAGTATGAGCAACTGAGGAACTGCAAGCTCACATGTTGCACAGAAAGCACTTGCCTTAACACTACAACTTAACCTTAAGGTTATCATGACTGTTCCAGAGCATAGAACTGGTTTTAAAGTAACAGTTTGTTACTAATTACAAGCTACTAATACCAGTTTGTTCATGGCAGAAGTTTAAGGCACATTTGAGGGAAGTGCTGGTAGAAACAGAAAGATAGCAGTTTATGGTTTATACAGAAATACTAGTCTGACCAAGGCTGCTGGACCTCTCTGAGCAGCTCTGCTTTGAGATGCAGACTAAATCCCTGGTTTGCAGTGCAGCTACATGGGGCTGCCAACCAACCCTGAAGTCAGAGCACAAGCAGCAGTCAGCCCACTTTAAAAGAAAAGCAAATGTTTCTATTTCTGCACCAAGTTATGCAACAGGCTGCTCCTGAGCAGAGAATTTGAGTTATTTGTACTGAAGTCACAAGCTGGCCACCCACCACGCAGGTTTCCTACCTGCTGCTCCACACCAAGGCACACCCTGAGCGCAGAACACCAGCACGGGCACCTGTCAGCCCCCGTGATTTGTGATCCATCTGACAAGGGTGGCTGGAGCTACTGTTTACAGCCCAGTGTCACTTTTGGCTGTGTGTGTTCCAGCTACTGTTGTTGGGAGCACTTTTACTGATTCAGATCAAAGGCTGCATCAACACAAACACATGAGTTTAACAAGTCGGTCAGCTGTGCACTATAATGTAGGTGTGCCTGAGATGCTGCTTAACATTTCTCCCACCATGCCCAAAATTGGCATCAGCTTGTGCAAGGGTTAAGATCAGGCAGACGGAACTACCAGCCACAATGTTGGCACCAGAGGATGAGGTGACTTTAAGGGAAACTTAGTAAGTAGTTTTCACTGCACATAGAGGACCAAGCCATAGTTCTTAACTCAGCCTTCTATAGTGGACCAAACACTGACCAGCTTTTTTTTACTATCTAGTCAGATACACGGACTACTTCAAGATCTAGATACACAACCTCATGGCACATAACAGAGAGTTTCCAAGCAGTCCTGTGAAGAAATCCTTCATGCTTAACTACATGATTTTAAGATTAGAAGAACAATTAATCTTGCACAAAGATCCAGCATGCAGGTCTTGTTAAGCAAGAGACAGTGATGCATGAGGCATGGAGTCACTGACCAGGCTGAAATGAATGCAGTAGAAGCCCAAGCCTCCTGCAGCATTATTTTGCTGGTGACTCCTGGCTTCAAAGTCTTCCAAGGAATACGACAACCATTTCCACATTTGACTATTTCACTTTGAAAGGAATGTAACCTAGGTTTAGCTATTTTCTTTCCACATGTATCTGGTAGAGGTACACCAAGAGATTTTCCTCCTCTTCCCGACACTTAACAGCTCTTGACTTTGTGTGGCCCCCCATGCCAGTGTATGGTTTGTGCTTTTTGTAAGACCCCACTTTAAAGTATGACATGTTTATATAAGAGGCGTTGATGGCTAACACAGGCTTCAGCTCAGTAGGGCATTTGGGATGGTGTCACAGAGGAATGCTCTCCCCTGATTTATGAGCATGTTATAGTTACTCAGGTGGAGTGGCAGGACCTGGCAGTAAGCACCATCATACAGATCAAATGTGTTTTAAGTTCATAGATCAGGCTGAAGCGCTGCCAGTCGCCACAGGGTTGTGGCAGTGGAAACTAAGCCCTCTATTTTTAAAAAGAAAGCAGTCTCTAGAGACAAGGAGCTGCCCTTCTCCTTAAGCCTTACTAACCAAAATCTTGCACTGTTCTTACGAACCCTGTTCTGCAATTTGATGATGGCATACGTGTACACAGAGACAGATGCTTATGCTATTCTGCAAGTTTGACTTATTACACCATTCTTTTTGTAAGACGAGTCTGATTCACTTGACCATTTCCAGATATTTCTTTAACTACTTGATGAAAGTCCTTCGACTCTTCTCCTTTTAATCCACTTTATTTATAATGGGTACAAGTTGAAAGATGTTCATTAGAAGCACGTGACTGAAGTTTTCATGTTTATAAGCCCATTCACGCTATACTGTACCCCCCTACAGAAAACAAGCTTTGAAGCACCACCTGCCTCCCCAGCAGCGAAGCCCCATGCCCCGTGTTTGGCTGGATCCTTTCTACACAAGGTGTTTCTTTAACATCTTGAGCTCTCAATGAAATAGGTTCCCCTCATTGTCTTCATCACGTGACTAGCTTTGCAGCTTGTTCACATCTGCAGTTTGCATGTTTAGTTAAGGGGTGTTCAGTTTTCTTTTTTCCTTATGCTGCTATACCTTCCTCTGACATTATCAGTTTGGCAACACAACTCTATAAACCTGTTCTCATATAAAAGCCTATGCTGGATTAACAACCTCCCATGAAGTAACATGAGTGCAAGTCCTTCACAGTTTTCTAAGAAGTAGCTAAGAAAAGCAGGAAAACAAGTTCTCCTCAGCATTTCTCATACTAAAACTCATGGAGTTGTTTAAGTGAAGACATTGAGGATACTACCTGTTTCTAGAAAAAAGGTAAAGTGACTTTACTCCTAACAGTGTGTTTAATAATTCAGTGAGCTTTATCCTGCTGATCTCACAGAGCTAGTGAAGAGGTTACCTTTGCATACATGATTTCAAGTTAGGAAGTTACTCATCTCTACAGTGAGCATACAAGTGATATAACACATTGTGAAGAAGTCTATGCTAGTTTTTGCTGTCTTGACCAACTCAGAAGTCCTATCCTCTTTCAACAAAGGCAGACCCTGTACCCCCCATATTAGGGTCAATAAACAGACTCATAATTCAGCTCAAAAAACCCAAGAGACCCAACCAGAAATAGCTTGATGTACAGTTCTGGACATAGCAGTTACATGTGCTGATAACCAGCCTGTAGCACGTGACTTCAACCATTCCACCCAGGTTCCAGACAAGCAGTTCATGTTTACACAAATAAAGGATGATTAACTTCCACATGGATACCACTCCGACAACAGAGAGAAATACCAACATAGTCAAAACCTGAAAGAAGCAAAGTAAACAGACTCATAATACAAGACCCAGGAGAAGAACCAAAGGCTGAGTGCATTGGAACATACCTGACTGCTCTTCTGTAAGACCTTAATCTGTTATAGCGCAGATTCTGGAAATAACTTTTAGCGTCCCTTTCACCAGCTACAACTCCAGAACAATAAATCAAGCTTCAAGGATCAGTTATATGCATTATAAGCATAATAAAAGGCATCAGAATCTGTTACCATGTTTCCTTACAATAAACAAACAAACCAACCAACCAACCAACCAACCAAACCTACAGCTCCTCAAAATAACCCCCACCCCAGCCATACTGCCATTTTATCCTTCAGAAATGACCTTGTACTCATTGATTATCACTTTAAGATCAAAGTACCTTTTGATGATTATTTCTTCTCTGTGAAAAACTCCACATCGGTGGTAGTCACTTCAGCTAGTACACCTTCTACCAGTCTCAGCCCCCCCTACTGCTCTTCCCAGAAGGCTGCTGTACCTCTCCCTACCCCCCCACTGCCTTTCACCTTGGCTGCAACAATCCTGCCCAAGCGCCCACACCTGCAGCTGGCTCAGCCAGGGAGGCTGGGGCTGTGCTGAGGCGCAGTGCTCTTGTACTGCACAAAACACAACTCATGGAGCAGCTCTGCCTCACCTCTTTTGCAAAGAGCACTCAACCAAATTTCTGTTTCCTGATCTGTCCGTTCTCCTTTACAGTTATAATCCCAGACTTAGAATTGATTGAGATATGAAACACCAAGTCTGGGGACTGCCTCAGATGGGTTTCCAGGTGGAGAAGGTTCAGGTGGACCTAATCTGTAAGATATTTGGGAGAGGAGAATAAAAGGAGTCACCTGTAGCTGGGTCAATTGTAGGGATCATCTCTTACTGTGGGGCTGGGTTGTGCCAATTGAGTATTTCTGCGGTCTGCTCAATGCACAATGACCATAGACAATGGAAAAGCCAACAACACAGCTTGCTGGATTTCAGAGTTTTTTAGTTGTCTTGGGATTTTACATATTAGCACAGAAAATATGAATCTGCATAAAGTTGTTCCTCTTTTTTTGAAGCAATAAGCTCAGGGGTAATGATCCTGCAGTTTTGCTACTAGTGTCCTTTGACCTTGCTACTTTTTTGTGCCAGTACTATCTGTGATTCCACAGTTACTTGAACAACTCAGAAAAGGTAAATATGCAAAATAAAAGTTTGATGATTACCCCAAAATATTCTACTGGAATCAAGTGATTAAGTATTAAAGCCAAATGCTCCTTTCCCCTGGTACCCCAAAAAGAAAAAATGTAGAGAGGCAAAACTTGGAAATATATCAAACTGTGGGGTCTACCCTGCACCAAAGTGCACTATGCTGGTTATGCTGGGATGACTGGAGGCTTCCCTAGATTAATTCTGCTTTTGTTTGATTTGCAGAAATTTGAAATGCAAATGAAAAGCCAGGTTTGAGTCCCTACAATTGAGCTCTTCTAAGTATTATTTATCAACAGAGTCAGAGAGTAATCAAAGATTAGGGGTTAACAAGTAAGAGTCTATTTTCTTGAAGAAATACAGAATTCCAACATTATTTTCATTCTGAAGCTCTTCAAAAGTCTTGTTTGGAGCTACACAATTTTTTCTTTGCAAATTAGTGTAATAATTACAGGAGAAGTCTGAGGACTGGAAAGAACAACATGAAGTATTTTTATTAGCTACCATTAAAGAAAATCCTTAAAACCAGACAAACAATTTAACTGCAGTTATGATGGCACTGAAAAGTTACAATGGAAGATGCTTGTAGCTGAGATAGTCTTAAAAAAAGAAAGGACTGTTAACTACATGTAGTTGCATTATTGGCTTTGCAATTGTTTCATGCCAGTGCATGCCCCAATCTACTCTACGCCAAATAAACTGCCTGCAAAGCAAGCTCTGTTAGAAGGGTCTCCATTTACATGGAATTCAAGGCACTATGAATTACACAGGAAAAAATACCCTCTGCGAATAGTTCCATTTATCTTTTTGATTTCAAAGTATTGCCACAGAACCACAGACAGATACTGGTTGGCAGAGACCTCCAGTGCTCTCTAGTCTAGTGATCAGAGTTGAGTCATGAGCATCTCCAAGGACAGAGATGCCACCTCCTCTCTGGGCCCCTGCTCCAAAGCCTAGCATGCTCTTTGGGAATATTTTTCCTAGCATTTAGTTAGAATTTCCCTTGCTCCAACTTGGGCCTCTTGCCTCTCAAGTCTGACTCTACCTTCTAAGCACCCTCCCAGCAGGTAGCTGTGGACGGTGATAGGACCTCCTCTTCACCTTCTTTTTTCCAGGCTGAAGAAGCCCAGCTACCTCCTGGTGTATCATGTGCTCCAGCCCCTCACCTTGGTGGCAATGACAAGACAATGTCTGTCTTGTACAGGGGAGACCAAAACAGGATGCAATGCTTCAGATGCCGTTTCTCACGATGCTGTGTGGAAGGGAGTAACCACTCCCCTTGATCTGCTGCTCCTTCTAGTTCAGCTCAGGATGTTGCACTGAAGATTAGGCAACTGACTGAAAACTATTTGTATGGGAAATTCTTATCTGTAAAAGTGGCCAGAAAAAATTAAATGTCCGTACAAATTGTTGTGTTCAAGTATTAGGCTAGATAATTGCAGAGTACACACACAATATTACATGGATGTTTCAATTTATTTCTAATAATTAACAGGTGTGCAAAATTAATGTGTTTTTAAATAAAACTGTGTCCCCAAACCTGAGGTTCATGCAATTGAAGATTCATCTTCCCTTCTAGAAAACACTCATAAGTAATGATATACTGATTTTTTCTTATCATGAAAGAGAATACAATAGTCTGTGTGGCACATCAGATGGCAGTTATCCTCAAAGTGTCCTTGGGCCATCAGGCATTTCTTTGCTAAACAATCTCAGTGTATTATTCAGGTTACATTCCACCAGCATTCAGAGATCTAGAAGCTGAACAATAGGGAGAGGTCTGGTGAGCCCGTTCCTCCCACAGGGCTCACAACTGATCTCTACATGTTCCACCCACATTCACCACAGGGTGCTTGTGTGGTTCAAGGCCAGGCTGTGTAAAACCTGGCTGGCAATCCCATTTTGCGTCCAGGCTGTGGGAAAGGAAATAAAAATTTCCTTTTTTCATCTACTGAAATGCTTTTAGCTCCTTTCAGATTTGTCATAACAACAACACACTTAAGGAATAATCTAATGCTGGCTTAAACCTGTGTTCAGTACAGACTGCTAAAAATGCCTTTCTCAATTTGATACTCTACACTGACGTATTGCACCTTTCTGTATCTGTTTCATTCCCTTATGGTGGATGAAATTCAAAGGTATTACACAAAGTAATAGCTAACCCCAAGTGAGGCAGCTCAAATATGGACGTACAATGAATATGATGTAGCCAAAGCTAATTAATTGTTCTATATCCATCATCATTCTGCCATTACAAAGTTCCTTCCCCTTCCTCTCAAGGGCTTTTTTCCTTCACTCTATACCATTTCTGACTTCTTTCCACCGATGTCCAAAGCTCCAAGGCTCTCTTACATGAACCTAGGCTTCTTCCCTGGGCCTACTGGTATCATTTCCATGTATGTTTGTCTGAATTTCTTGCTGCTTTCTTCCAACAGATGTGTATCTTGAGTTTAGTCCTGAAGATCTGAATTGAACACAAGTCCTCAGTGCCTTCTGGACACGGCTCTGTAGATGTTTGCTGTTCCTGCTTCACTCTCTGAGTCCTGTTCTGAAATCAGCAGAGACAGAAGCAAGGTGCTGTAACAACCTTCTCTCAGTACCTCCTCTTCTTCTGTTTCAGTGAAGGGATGACTAGGTAGGGAGCAGACTCAGGCCTTCCTCATGCTCCTCTCCTTTCCAAGCAGAGCTCTAGGCACACCCGCAGAGAGGCACCACGCTAACTGGCAGCTGGTACTGTCTGTCTCCCAGCAGCAGGGCATTAATAACCATTAACAAAATGCTATACAGTTCCAACATGATGTCAGTGGTATTAACCTCTGTCATTCCTGTATCAGCCCTAGTGAATGACTGTTTTTCTTTTTTTTTTCTTCAAAACTTACCTTTGAAATATTCCATAGTGTTAAAACCAACAGTGGCTGCTTAGAATAGCTCTTATTTTCCAACTTTGAAAACGAACTGTCAGTTATTCAGTAGTGACTATGTTGAGCAACAGCTGAATTTCTCTCATTCATAATTTTTTACCGGGCCTTAAAAAAAAATGAACCAAGGCAAAGCCTTCATACCGTACAGACTTGTGAGCAGCTTTTGGGAGGTATCAAGGATTTGCCACTTATTAGAGAAAATAGGTGCAAGAGATTTGGGAGTTTTCTGCAGCTGATAGTTCATGAGCAGATTACTCTGAACTGGCATATTATAGCAAATCTGCTATTGCTTTCAGGAGTATGAAATGTAAGTATCTTTTCTCAGTCCAAACTAGTAACCAGAGTAACAAGCTATTCTTTTTAAATAGTACATTCATAAAGCCTCTTACAGTCTTGCAGTATCTAGATATACGTTGCTTCCCAGCTCAAAAGAAAATAAATGCCAACACTATAAACAGATGAGATAAGGTGTGTAGGGAGCGACAGTTAGTTTCATTTATTACAGTAATAAAGATAACTGGAACAAAATACAGTTTTCCATGTATTCAACCACATCTATATTCTTAGGTCACTAATAGGAACACTCCTGTAGAATTTCACCATGGTGATTCAGGGTCAATATACTTTGATTTGAAAGATTGCTGGATTTCAAAGACTGTCCTTTTCTTTTTTGTAGTTACAGATTAAGAAGGTGATATTTCCATTGATCATATACTTTGTTATTTACTGGAAAACTCCAAGTTATGAGATATGCCTAATCCAAGCTCAGGTTAAGTGCAGTTACATTCCTCTATCTCCTACAATGCTTTAAAATGTCTACTTTATCACAGTGAAATCTTTGCTTCTAGAAAATAGGATGGGGCCATTTGCATGGCAAACATGTCCTGTCCATCTCCGGGTCTACACTCAGGCCTAACAGCTATCATATTTAATATGTACAGGGAGTGGATGTGCAAGACCAGATGGAATGGGAATGCTTTGTACTCCCATGCACTGTATCAGCCACATGATGCAGTCGTTTCTCCAACTTGGGTTCAACGTGGGTTTTTTTTTTTAAAAAAAAAGCTTTACCTCTCAAAAAACCCCAAGAAGTTCATGTGATGTAGCCCTTCAACTGCAAATTGAAAGAGGATATAGAAGATTTGCCACTTTGGTTCCTGTATGTAGAGCAGCTGGTCCCAGTGGAATAAAGGCAAGGATAAACCCATCTTCTCCATGAACAACAGGGCAACAAGGGATACTGCCACCAAAAGCAAAGTCCGCTCTGTACCAGCTCAGTACAAACCTCCATCACAGGGAGTGTTTCAGGGTGAGTGAGCTGAGAGCACAGCACAGGCACCGCAGTCATGTGGAAGCAGATGACAGGAGGGAAAGGATGCAACATTTGCAATTCTTCAGCCCTGCTGCAGACCTCCTGAAAAAGTCTATGCTTCAGGTTAAATCAGGTCTTAGAGACACCCTCTACCATGCAGTGAACCAACCAGCAGCACCCAGAGAGAGGCCAATCTGCATCCCTGTGGAGATGGCAGAAGATTGATTAATTTAATCCCATGCCCTTTCCAAGACAAGATAGTAAGAAATAGCGAGGGGAAGAATTTGTACAAATGTACCAGTGTCTTCCTCCTTCTTTGGCAGAGAAAAGGAGGAGCAGATTCCACATGTCCACCCCTCCCCTGATCACAGCAGTCGGCAGAAGTAGGGGGGAGAAGAGGTTTTCTGCAAAGCCTGTGCCTTTGAGGCAGCAGAAGGGCAAAAGCTCAGTTTTATGACTCTTGGCCCCAACACAATTTACCATTTACAAACTAATCCTCCTCCGTTCGAGAGCACAAGGCCTGCTAAAGCTCTCATGTCCACTTCTCTGATTCTTCATTGTCCACACTGACAGAGAGAAGCCGAAGACCTAATCGGTGTGTAATTCAATCGCTGTCCAGGCTGTGTCACAGCACAATGCTCTGCTTGTAGTGCCACGGGTTAAGTTAGCCAGCTACTGTTATGCACCACAGCAGGTGTGAAGAATGTCACTCGGTCTAACTGTATGTTACCACTCTGTCAAGGTCCGTTTCTGACGCTACTTTCACTCACCACTTAATGATTGTTTTTCCTACTGGCAGCAAGCTAATTGTCGGCTGTATGGTAAAAGGGCACTTTCAGTATTTTTGACCCTGAATTGGGAATTCCTCTCACAGCTCTTTGGGCCTCATACAAAGTAAACCCCTCTGTTCTCCAGATCCCCAAAACATGCAGGCCTGCTAAAAAGCTCTTTATTTCCTTATTCTTAATCCAGCAATTATTAAGTTATGACTTACTACACCTGAAGTGCTTCACTCTGTGAAGCACTCTCTGTTCCTCACCAGACAGCACGCTGGACATTGCCACACACCTTCCGGAAATGGCTTAAATCTGCAAAGCTCCTTGGTACCTAATTAGATTTAAACACGCAAGAGACAGGCACTTCAAAAAATTCTTATCCACATGTAGGTGGTTTAAAAAAAAAAATTACATGTGCCGCCACACTTAAATACAGATCTTTGGCCACTCCAAGAATGGCATTTGGTTTGTTTTTGAAAAAATTTACTACTCCAAAAGGAGTAGAAAGTTGCACTTCCATTTTTCTGGAGTCATACCACAGTGCAAGGAAGCTGAGGAAGAGAAGTACAGAGGAAGAAGGGAGGGCAACACCTGCCACTTTATCGCCAGTGAAGCAGCAATGGGTGTGTGTATCACTCAGCCATGCTACTGGGCAGATACGGGAGACAGTGAGGAACTACTGCTGATAAACCCAGAGCAGCACGAGTGAACTGTAACTTACTGAAAGTGGCAAAACCATAGGGACAGTAACGAGGAGCAAATCAGAGGACATCTTCATCTCGCACAGATGTACATCACACCCTTTAAATAGTCATGTGTGATGTTTCTTTCCATGTATAACAGTGACATGTCCAAGGGATGTGAGCACAGAATGAGCACAGAAACCCCCTATTTCTAATGCATCTATTTCCTTAACAGCCTTGAGAATTTCATTGAGGTAGAGTTTCTGATACTATTTCTCCAATTCCTTAATTTTCATGTAGAAGCAATACAAATAGGAGGAATACCTGATGGAAGAGCTACACTGGGACAGAAATTGTACAGGCCTGTACCAGGAGTAATTTCCATCTGAAAGAACGAACAACTGAAGTCAGCTGGATAACCTGACCAATCCAAGAAGAGGAAAAACCAAAATGGAAACAATTTCCCCATCACCATACAGATGATCTTAAGTCAATATATTTGTCTGTCTAGAGCATTTTTGTGTAATTCTGTACAAGAACTATGGTTACCAATCTTACCTAATCCTGTAAAGTGATGAAATACTTTGTCATACTTTCAAATCCTGGGAAGGCAGTGAGGACATGAAGAAAGACGATCCAGCCTCTTACCACTTGTTACAGAAAAGGTCATAATATTAATTATTCAAAATATGAATTGGACATCTGTATTTACAATGTTTAACAAGTCTTGGTTAGTGCTGAAGCCAAGCTGCTCATTTCACCCATACTCGTCTGCTGTCATCATTGACGGCTGATTTCCAAACATGGCCAGACACCAGTTTACACGGCAGGGGTCATGAGACATTCTTGCATCCTGAATCAGGATTTAGCAATGCCATGTGCCAAGCCTTACAAGCATGCAGAGCATTTGCAACTGAGCACCTGCGGAAATCCCATTTCCTGACAAAGAGAGACCTTCATGTTTTTCTCCTGCTCTTAGGTCATGTTGTAATGAAATATGGCCTGAACAATCCTTTTATAGCTACCCAAGGAAATGTCCTTGTTTAGCATTTAGCCCTCCTTATGGAGGTCCAGTGGAAACTTGTTTGAGCAATCAGCAAAGGTACACAGAATGAAAAGTCTGGCTGATGGGATATGACCGAAACCATGCATAGGGCAGGGATACAAAGTGGACATGCAGGTTATCAGAAAAACTGTAAGGACTCTGGTAACCTTAGTGAATGTAGGTAAGAGAAGAATAATCTAAGGAGTCTTATTAAATTTGGTGTTAATGCTGACAGTGACATATACAGACACAGCGAAAAGTGGGACCAGTGCACACTCATGCAAAGGGAGGCCAGGAGGGCTGTCGCTGGCAACATGTGAATAACTAGAGCGTGCGGGACTGCACAGAGACCTCTCCTGGGTCAGTGAGAGCAGTCCAAGGGGAGTAAGTTGAAGGCAGGCTGGAAAGGACTTAGAAGGGGCTGGTTGTGAGGCCAGCAATGGGAACAAATTTGAACAGCTTACACTGTAAGACTCCCTGCTCTGCAAGACACTCCCAGAGTACCTCCTGCTGCAGGCCTGGGTTGCCCTTACTCTAATCTGCCGCCTTCCCTTACCCCAAGAAACCTGCATCCTTGTCCTGTCCCCTTCACTCCAACCCTGGGTTGCTGCTTTACTTCTGACATGGACTATCTGTGCCCCCTCCTCAAACTCTGGCTGCTACATCCCAACCATCCACATCTCTCTATACCCTCACATTGTCTCCTCACCCTCCATTTCGCTGACACTATCCCCCGTGGCTGCTTCGTAACCTCTGCTTTTGTTTTCTTCCCTTGCTGCTGTCTTTGGCAGTGGGAGTGTGAAGCTCAAGCTATCATATGTAGCAGACTTTTAGCCTGTATACTGTTCTGCACCTGATCTCACTTTCGCTGAGCCACTCACTGGAGCTTTAAACCAACGACTCCAAACACTGAACAACTCTGAAACACTACCAGCCCATAAAATTTCTCACATACCACCACGTACATGTATCATATCTTCAACTGACAATACAGGTTTGGCAGTTTAGAGATGAATCATTTGTCATGGTCCTGCTGGTCTTTAGTGGTCCCTCAGCCTCATGTTGGGAACCATCATCCCACTGTGCAGGCTCAGTGCATGCAGAGTGACAGCCACTATTTCCCATTCCCACAAGGAAATTCTAGAACGACTTTTGTCTGCTAAATACTGTATAAAAATCAGGTCTCTGTGGCACACTCCCTTTTCCTTCCTTCCTTCCTTCCTGTTGATCAGCTCTTCCTCTGAGTACTTGAGGGGACCTACCCCCTCCTCCTGGCCATGACAGTGTACATTCAAACAGCTGCTAGGGCTGGATGAAGCACCTGCTCTGGGCAACAGCAGCTGGAGCTCATTTTGGGTCCAAAGGGCCGAGGCCAAGCAGGCTGACCGCATGTGCACTAATCCAGTATCATCACCAACTCCACCAACAACAGGTGCCTCTTTGAAGAGAGAGGGAAAAACTATTTGGGGAGGAACCAGAGCTTTATAAAGGACATTATGGGCCAAGATCTCAGCTGGCACATGCTCAGTTAAAGCATGTACTCTCCTGAAGTTATATGAGTAATGCTCGGTACTGCTTTGCTTCTCTTTTTGGTTTTCCTAAGGACTTTTCACCCCTCTTTGCTCTGCACCAATCTTCCTTTAAAAAAAGAAAAGAAGCCTTCCTGCCCCTTGCTTCAGACCAAACAGCTGAAAGTCACAAGCTACATATACCACACTTCAATATCCTCCTCTGCAGAGGTAACACAATTTTACCCTTGCCTGACAAGATGTGTCCCTCAGTCCTGCTTGAGTCCTGGAGTCCAGATCATGAGCACGCATCAATAGGAGCAAGGGCAATCCCATTCTGGAACAAATCAAATCAAACCCTGTCAAGGTCCCTTAAAAGGAGTCTTTCAGCACAAGCACCATAACAATTGCCATGCACTTGCTTGGGCCAGTGGTCCATGTAGCCCAGTGCATTATTTCAATGTATGGCCACTGCAAAAATAACATGGGAAGAGTGCAGAAAAACCTTGCCAGAAACAGCTACTGGTGAAATTGGCTCCAAGGAAAATTTGCTTCTTATCTGATTGTGCTAGAAGTTGATTTACAACCTAATGCGTACAAATCTCTTTTTTAAAAGTCCCTCTTAGTGTATTACTGAGAAATGCTTGTATTAATGAAAGCCTCTATATTTTTTCTTTTCCGAGTCCTGCCATTCTGAGCTCCAAAGGTCAGTTCTGCAAATCTGGTCTTGCTCCTTGCAGTTACTCTTATGTCTATTTCTAGAGATCCTGGAAGCTCTCTGGAGCCTGACAATGGAGCTGGATTCACAAGGCAGCACTGCAGAGTACTGCCAAAAGCACTTTGCTCACACAACATGAGTAAAAGCAGGCTTTCCAAATTCCTGTTGATGCACTATTGGAGGGAAACATGACCTTGCTAGAAGCTGCTCACGTAAACCTGTCACAGCCTTCCTAACTTTGTATTCCAAAATTTATTTTCCTGAACTGTACACCTTTTCATTCATTACTTTCCCAGATTTAGATTCATGTAAGTCACTTTCCACTTGGGACCATGTCTTAGCTGGGTTATATTACAAAAAGAAGCAAAGAAGGAGCAGAGCTGGTGGTGAGGACAGGCAGAAAAAATAGTCTCCAATCCGTAACAGTTAACTGGCATCTCATCCACAAGTACACACAAGTGTAAATTGTACTGTGTTGACTTGGCCATTTAAATAAGTCTCTGAGAATTTCCCTTGACAAACACTGCAGTACAGGCTAGACAATGCCATTTCCTCACCAGTGAAGAGACACTCACACAACCACACAGGAACGTCCAGTACTAGAAAACATTCTCAGCAGCTGCAGACTCATGGATTCCCTTTGAGGCTTTAACCACAGTTCCAAATTTGGAAAACATCAAAGCATGTATAAACATACAAAGAGGGCAATATTACACACTTATGCATCAGTTTCGTCCACATACATGTCTGAGGGAACCACATGGCAATCACCACTTTGCACACTTAATACTGAGCAGTATGGGTACCTATATGTTACTGCCCTTTGCAGCAAAAGCAATAAAACACTCCTGGATCTGACAGGCACAGAGCTCTTCCTAACCCTCTGAATCCTCTCTGCGGCTTGCTGTCACTGGGCACATTTCACGCAGGCCAGCTGCACAGGATTTATTCAACCAGTTTTGGAGTATCAAAGCTAACTTTTTTTTGTCTTTGCCCCAGGCAGGCACTTGGTATGCAGAATTTAAATCAGAGAACAAAATGTTCTGTGAAATTTGTAAATACTCAGCACAGTAATTTCTAAATTTTAAAGAAGATAGCAACTGGAGCTAGTGGTTTAAAAATCAAAAAGTAAAGCATTTCACTGCATCACTGTGAGTAATGCCACTGTGTCCTAGAGAGCAGAATAAATAACTTCCCAAGATTATCAGTTAATGGTGCTGACTGCCTTAAGTGATAGGAGCCAAACACACTCATAATTCCAATGAAATCAGGAGAATGCCTAACTCAACAAGTGCTCTGCATAAAGATTCTGAAATTGAAAAGAATTTGTTTGATCCTTGCAAATTGGAACAAAAGACTTTGCCTGGGACATAAATGGTTTAGTGGACATGGTGATGTTGAGTTGACAGCTGGACTTGATGATCTTTTCCAACGTTAATGATTCTATGATTCTATACTGCCACAAACAGACTACAATCTAACACCCCCCATTATAAGATTTTTATAATGTATTTAAAGCCATTAAAATGGAATTGGGCAGAAAATGATCGGGCACGAGATACCCTAGGGAATTAAGACACACTATGAAGGATAACATGTAGAGGGCCTAAAAGAGGTGTTTTGAGCAGAAAGCAGCAATAAAGGGTCATTTGTGACTGGAATTAGAAGAGGAATTACTTCACTGGAATTTAGCATAGCCTCTAAGGTCTATGATGTTTGAGTGAAATTATCCACTTCTGTTTTGTCTGATTCACCACCACTGAATCCATATTAGTACAAAATTTAAAACAAACATTTAGTTGATGAATGCTCACATTAAAGTTTCAAATAAAGAACCTTTTCATATTTTTTTCTCAAGCAGTTTCATTTAAACTTTGAAAGTATTCTTTTTCAAACAAAAACTGTGAAAAGAGTTCATTTGTTATTTTTTGGTGAATACGAAAGCTGAAAGATTTAGAATAATTTCCTCTTCACCTGCAAACATTTTGCACACCTCTCACCACATCTGTGGCTTTATTTTCTTCTTTCTTAAGCCAAGTAGCAAATGGCATCGGTCAAACCAGTTAAATCCCAGGAGTACCTGTGCTTCAGAAGCAGGTGCTCTTCATACCAGCAGGGACTCTGTGAACACTGATTATCAGTAGCATACAGCAGCAAGACAATAAATGGTTCCTGGACCTTCATCCTTTGTCCGTAGCTTACTTCTGCTAGCCCAAATATTCTGAATATGTACAGAGTGCATCTGCTTATGCTCACCTTGAAGAGGTAGGTCTGATGCTCCCTCAAGGGCCATCTGGAGTGCACCTACCGAAGTTTACACTGCCTGGAAAGCATTACCTGCAGTCATTGATTTCAGATGGCACAGACTGTACAAAAAAAGGCACTGCCTTTTTCAACACATCAAGTCTTACTTTCTCATTTGTCCAAAAGTAAGTACAGATTCTTACCCACAGCCGTGGGAAGGAAGGCAGAACAGAAAGGCAAGGTATACAAATTATGACAGACGTTAGGCAGTTTGGGATTGCACAACCCCCTTATGCAACATGTTGCCTGGGGTATACCACATGTTTTCAGAAATTCCACAGAATCCTCTTAAATCTCCTCCAGTGCTGAGACCCAGTGGCTTCAACCCGCAATAAGTGACCGGACTTAACGATGCACCATGGACAGATTGCAAGGATGAGCCTTGTTTGCTGCCCTATGCTTTTTTAAATGTGGCTTGAAATAACAATTGCAAAATCTCAGAGGCTGATAAAACCCCCCAATTTATTCTAACTAACTCTTAAGCACAGACTCTTTAAAAAAATCAAACGGGTAGCATCAGCCAGTACCACCTGAAATTAATAGTCCACTTACAGCTAAAGTGTATTTATAAGAGAAGAAATGGAGATTGAAGGGCCAAGTACCATGCTGCTGACCAGGCTGAAGCTTGCTCAGCTTGGCTGCCAGCCCTCGGCAGCCACCAGGCACAGGCAGGGAGCACAGACAGCCCCCAGGACTCCAGCTCTCCTTGCTGCCTCTCTGCCCAAGCCAAACCGCCGGCTTCCTGAGCGCTGGCAGAGACAGGGCTCTTAAAGACACAAATGAACCGAGAAGTCTAGTCGGCACACCTAACAATTTTGAAAATACAAGAAGAAAATACTCAGTGTAGGTGAATCATCAACATTTAAAGTTGCATTGGAAAGAGTGATATGTGCTTCAGAGAAAACAGTGATATATGGCTCCCAGACACAAGTTAGTAGTGGCCGCAGTGCAGTTTTACCCGCAGCCCCAGCATTATGTCTGTGCACATGTACACAGTGCAGCTTGACTTGAGGTGCAACAGGGTAGCCGAAGGAATCAAACAGAAACCACGTTGAGGCAGGACAACATTCACAGGCAAGAGCCTACCTATGCAGTTAGTTGAGATGCAGTTACATCCTCCAGGCTTGACTACAGAGCCTACAGTATCTGTGCCATGCAGACTTGTGTCAAAGAAGCCTATGGAACTGAACTGCCTGAGATAAACACTACATCAGTGGCATGAAGTGTTGCAACTTTATCAGGCCACTGATGCAAAGTGGGAAAACTGAATGAAGGCAAAAAAGACATGGCTGTTTCCAGTACAACTGAAGAACATCCTCAAACATGTCAACTGTCTTTAAATGGTAATTGACATTTTGCAAATACAAAAATATCAATGAGAGGAAGGAAATCTTTGACTCTCTAGAAAAGGAAAGCAATAGAAAACTAAGCTGTGGAGTTTTTAAGATGAGTACCAAAGAAAGGCACTTCAAAAATTACTTCCAAAATCAAAATTAATCCAAGTGTTTTACAAATAGGATTTCATTCTCATACCTCAGTTTAGTAAACTGAATACATATAACGTACGTGTAGATGTGGCACTGCACAGTAATTTTCAGTACCTATAAACCCAAAAAATAGGCTCCTGCCTGCTCCGTTTGATACCAACAAGATCAAGACTCTGACTTCAGAGGGGCCAGGCTTTAGCTTTCACTTTTGGGAAATCCTTCTCTTGTATCACTAAGACATGCTGATTTCACAGCACTGCAACAAAGTGGACCTTTCCTTTTGCTCACTGACATACAGACAAAAAGCATTTTCCAGAATGTCTGCCTCACAGCCTAGTCACAGTACTTTTGTCACCCCAGGGCCATCTCATGTTTTGCTGATGACTACTTTTACTGTGAGACAGTTAAAAAAAGTTATTTTTCTATGCTTACTTAAGTAGTAACCTGCCAAATTTCAGGCTGCTTTTTTAACTTCATGAGTCATACAGTGCAAAAAGACAACAGAACAACTCAGAAGTCTTTCTGGCTTTTCCTCCATGGAAAAGGGAAATAAAAGAGTAGGATCAGATAAAATAGTGAAATGAAGCACCTGTTGAGAATGGAAAAGCATACAGATAAACAGGTTAAGTGACTTCAAGTCCAATACAAGCAATTGTGAATTCACGGGTGTTCGTATGAATCATTCTCCATTTCCTGCCAGAGAGCTTAGGTTTCACTTAATTACGAAACAAAATCATGAATGAAGAAGGCTAATTCACAGGCATACATATCATACATTTATTTGTTACTTTTTCCTCACATAGCTCTCCATTTTCATCATAGCTGTTTATAGGCACTGAATGATCATAGAAGAAAAAAGTCTGGCAGCATTAGATACACTATTTGCAAAGCATATGAAAAATCTGTCACAGCTAGAAAGAAGCTAACAGATGGTAGCTGGATAGACGCAACAGCCACAACTTTTTCTACCTGTGGGTAAAGAACAAACAGTATCAGCTCCAGATTACAAAGTGCAGCTTAAAGAACCTAACTTTAAATGATAGAGAATCAAGGTAGAAAATGGACGGATACAACTAAATGTTTGCCAAGTAGTCTGTGAAAGAATAAAAAGAAGGGAATTTTGCTGGAATTTTAATTGCAGTTCTGTATATCATGCTGTCGTTGTTTGGCTTCCCCCTCTGCCATACACTTAAAACACTCTTTAAAATATGTTGTACCATGCAAAATCATGCAAATCATAAAAACGAATAAAGTCACCTTTCATCATCAAATCATAGAATCATTAAGGTTGAAAAAGACCTCAAAGATCATCAAGTCCAACCATCAACCCAACACTACCATGCCCACTAAACCATCTCCCAAAGTGCCATGTCTACATGTTCTTTGAACACCTCCACCACCTCCCTGGGCAGCCTGTTCCAACGCTTGACCACTCTCTCAGTAAAGAATTTTTTCCTAATATCCAATCTAAACCTCCCTTGGTGCAACTTGAGGCCATTTTCTCTCATCCTATCACTAGTTACTTGGGAGAAAACACCAACACCCACCTCGCTACAATCTCCTTTCAGGTAGTTGTAGAGAGTGAGGAGGTCTCCTCTGAGCCTCCTCTGCTCCAGACTAAACAACCCCAGTTCCCTCAGCCAATCCTCGTAAGACTTGTTCTCCAGACCCCTCACCAGAGTGGTCCAGGGCTCTCCAGAGCCCTTCTCTGAACACACTCCAGCACCTCAATGTCCTTCTTGTTTTGGGGGGCCCAAAACTGAACATAGCATTTGAGGTTTGGCCTCATCAGTGCCAAGTACAGGGGTACAATCACTTCCCTACTCCTGCTGGCCACACTATTTCTGATACAGGCCAGAATGCTGCTGGCTCATATTCAGCCAGCTGTCAACCAGCACCCACAGGTCCTTTTCTA
>NW_010516914.1:0-2809 GCF_000687285.1 Phaethon lepturus | reverse complement strand
GTCCAGCCAGCTTTTGACCCAGGAAAGAGTACACCTGTCTAAGCCGTGAGTTGCCAGCTTCTCTAGCATAATGCTGTGGGAGACAGTGTCAAAGGCTTTACTAAAGTCTACGTAGACAACACCCACACCCTTTCCCTCATCCACTAGGTGGGTCACCTGGTCATAGAAGGAGATCAGGTTGGTCAAGCAGGACCTGCCCTTCATGAACCCGTGCTGGCTGGGCCTGATCCCCTGGTTGTCCTGCACATGCCTTTTGAGTGCCCTCAAGATAAACCACTTGATAACCTTCCCTGGTACCAACGTCAGGCTGACAGGCCTGTAGTTCCCTGAATCCTGCTTCTGGCCCTTCTTGTAGATGGGTGTCACACTGGCAAGCCTCAAGTCATCTGGGACCTCCCCTGATAACCAGGACTGCTGATAAATGATGGAGAGTGGCTTGGCACGCTCCTCCGCCAGCTCCCTCAGTACTCGTGTGTGGATCCCCTCCAGCCCCATAGACCTGTGAGCGTCCAGGTGGCACAACAGGTTGTCAACTTCTTCAAGGCATGTGACTAACATTACACATTGAAATAATCATAGATTATGGGAATAAACAGGGTCAATCCTGTCACCACCCCTTTTTGCAATGACTTACATAGAACTATCTGCTTTTGCTTTCCCTTAGTCAAGATCACTCAGTGTCCAACCCTTTTCACCCCAACATCAGTTCATTGAGGGAATCTGTAAAGTACCTTCATACTTCAGGATTTAGTGAGAATAAGGATCTAACCCACATTCATTTGTTGTATCACAGTCACATACAGGTATTGTTACCCCAAGCAGGTAGTAACTTTTCTAAAGCATACAATTTGGGAGAGAGACCCAAGACCTTCCCTTTCAGTTTAGGGTAGAAAGTTTAGATAGGAATATGAAAAGCAACCCTACGTGATAGCAGGCGGCTGCAGTTACTCCATGCCATGTTGAAATGTTGTAACTAACTAAGAAACTGAATAAAGCACTTGTTTCCCAGGACACAGCATTTCTTGAAAACCAAGACTTGTGATCACAAGTTTTTGGAACAGTTGAGACTCTCCTCAGTCCAAATACGACCTGCATGTGACACCACCTCATCCTATGCAGCAAGAATCCCTACATTACTTTGTAATGGAATTTTTCCACAATACATTTTATTGCAGTACAAATTACATGTATTTCCTTTAGTTCTATGAAGCACAAAGCAAAATAAATTGAACAGTATTCTCATAAAAAGAGGAGTTAAAAACTGTATGGAGATTAAAGAAATTTAGAATCAGTTTTCAGATCAGCCCCATACATCATAGGTGGCCTTATGAAATGTCTTTGCATCTTAGCTCTCCATCACTGAAATGGGATAACTTAATACTGACTTCCAAGGCACCAGAAGTTCACTAACACAGATACAAGCATCTATGAGCTTATATGCTCAGAAATTAGTCATGAACACCCACCTAACAAAATACAAGTATAAACTATTCCACAGAGACACTAGCTAACTTGATTTCTGTTGTGATTTCACACTTCAAATTATTTGGCCTGTCAACAGAAAGGAGGTCATCAAGTGTTCTGTTTAGATGAGGATGTCAATGCATACACACACACAGATACCACACTTGCTCTTCCTCTTCTGAGGCACTCAAAGGATTATTCTGGAATAGTAGAACACTGGAAACTATTTTACTGGCTAAAACAAAGGCAGTTGGAATGGAGGAAACTAAAAGGTAACTGTCAGAAGTACATCTTCTCAGCAAAAATTCCTAGTGCCCCAGCAAAAAAGAGGGCCCTTATCGAGAACTTCAGAATAAGGTCATATTGTTGAATTGTCTTGTCAACAAATACACTGTAATTACTGCATTTTTTTTAAATGGGAACTTAGCCCACTGTTTTACATTTTGTGTGTTGAAACTTTTAATTTAACTACAGCATGAAGAATCAGAAGAATGAAAAAATGAACAATTACAGTAAACAGAGGGCTGAACAGCATAAGAGATGGAGGCACCAAACTAGAAGTACATAAATTTCTCATGAGCAATTTTCTCACATCTTTACGTGACTACTCTCAGATGATGTGTGCTCTGCTCTAGGTAGTCAGATCCAATAACAATTAAAACGCGCAACAGAATAATGATTCTGCTGTTAACATCTTGGGTTTGTGGGGGAGTGGGGTGATCTGCTAGAAAAATATTCCACAGAAAGTCACTGAACAGAAAATTATCAAATTCGAAGGGTGTTGAGATTACTCATACTTCCACTCCGCTGGCTTGAATCTATTCAAGGTAAATAAATGCTCAAGCAATAACATGCAGAGCTCCATCCATATGGTAAAGCAGTTGAAAAACTCAGAAACCTGTATTTTGAAGTTACTGTATGAACCAAAGATTATTGTTACTAACATACTGAGGGTGGTTTGAACTGCCTATATAGGACCAGTTCGACACAAACATTTTTAGCACTAAACCAAAAAAACATAAAGGATTTACCCTGTAGCCAAGACATATATAGGTATACTGTTAAGTTCCCAGGATTTTTTCACAAATCGCTCCCTCTCCGCGACCGCATCTGATGGCAAGCTACCATCAGCTGCTCCGGCCCCGACTCTGCCATGCTGCGCTTCTGCACATCACTCGCTATTAAAAGGAGGTATTTCGGTGTGGCTGTCCCTGGCTACCGTCCCTCAAATAAGCTGCAAGAAATGACGAGTCACCGGGCGGGACGGGCCGACCAGCAGAAGGGGACGTGGGCTGGGGCTGAGGAGCGAGGTGCCGCACCGCTCCGTGGGCTGCCACGGGTCGAC
>NW_010516913.1:89732-96799 GCF_000687285.1 Phaethon lepturus | reverse complement strand
TGCTACATTTTTTAAAAATGGGTGCAATGTTACCCAATGAATTCACCTGACTGCAAGGGCTTTTCAACCATCATGGAGAGTGGCTTGGCAACTACATCAGCCAATTCCCTCAGGACTCTGGGATGCATCTCATCAGGTCCCACAGACTTGTGCATGTTCCGGTTCCTCAGGTGGTCTCAAACCTGATCTTCTCTTACAGTGGGAGGGACTTTGCTCTTCCAGTTCCCATCTTGCAGGCAATCCCCTTGAGAGGTGTGGGAAGACACACTGCCAGTGAAGACTGAGGCAAAGAAGTCTTTGAGTACCTCAGCCTTCTCCGCATCTGTTGTTACCAGTTTGCCAGTCTTGGTCGTCACGGGGGGTACGCTTTCTTTGACCTTCCTTTTCTGTCTGACATGCGTATAGAAGCCCTTATTATTCTTTGCATCCCTTGACAAGTTCAGCTCCAGCCAGGTCTTGGCCTTCCTGACCTCATCCCTACACAAGCGGACGGTGTCCCTATACTCTTCCCAGGATACCTGTCCCTGCTTCCATGGCCTGTGCATTTCCTTCTTGCCCTTTAGTTTGACCAGCAGGTCTCGACTCAGGCATGCTGGTCTCTTGCCTTCCTTTCCTGATTTCTTACACCTGGGGATCAAGAGCTCTTGTGCTGTATGGAAAGTGTCCTTAAAGATCTGCCAGCTCTGTTCTGCTTCCTTGACCCTGAGGGCAGTTTCCCAATGGGTCCTATTGACTAACTCCCTGAAGAGCTGGAATTTTGCTTTCCTAAAATTCATGGTCCTGACTTTACTCTTTGCTTACCCCCTATCCCTTATGACTGTGAACCCCACCAGTGCATGCTCACTGCAGTCCAGGCTGCCTCCAATCTTGATGTCACCAATTAGCTCACATGCATTGGTGATCAACAGGTCCAATATGGCATCCCCTCTGGTAGGTCGGTCTATTACCTGGCACAGGCAGTTATCCTCCATGCACTCCAGGAGTCTCTTGGATTGCTTACAGCTCGCCATGCTTCTTTTCCAGCAAATGTCAGGGTGATTGAAGTCACCCAGCAGGATGAGAGCCTGTGAGCACGATGCCTCCTGTAACTGGAGTCAGAAGGTTTTGTCAATAGACTCCCCTTGGTCAGGTAGCCTGTAGTATACACCAACCACAAGATGCCCTTTGTTGCCTCGGTCCCTGATTCTTACCCATAAGCTTTTGACCTACTCGTGGCTATTCCTCAGAGACAACTCTTTGTGCCCTATCCATTCCTTGATGGAGAGGTTAATGCCTCCACCCTTCCTTCCTCACCTGTTCCTTCTGAACAACCTGTAGAGGTTGATAGCTACACTCCAGTCGTGACATTCATCCCACCAACCTTCAGTAATGGCAACCAGGTCATAACTTTCTAGCAGCAAGTCTTCCAGCTCTTCCTGTTTGTTGCCCATGCTGCATGCATTTGTGTAGAGGCACTTCAGCTGGGTTGTTGGTCATGTCATCCTCTTAGAGGAACCTCCTTTAGTTCCTCTGAGGTCTTTCTCTGGTGCAGCAGGCTGAGGGGACTCTAACCTTGGTGTGTCATCGCACAGCTTGTTGTGGGTGAGCCTGATATTATCCCCCTCCCCCTCCAAGTCTAGTTTAAAGCCCTGTCAATAAGTCCTGCTAGGTTGCGAGCAAAGACCCTCTTCCCGTTTTGAGAAAGGTTAATCCCACCTTGTGCCAGCAAGCCAGGTACCATGTAGGCCATCGCATTATCAAGAAACCCGAAATGTGGCAGTGTCACCAGTCATGGAGCCATGCATTAATAGACTGGACCTGTCTGTTTCTTCCTACGTCACTGCTTGCAACTTGAAGGAGGGAGGAAAAAATAACCCGTGCTCGAGGTTCCCTTACCAACTGTCCCAAGGCCCTGAAGTCTCTTTTGTTCCCTCTTGGACTATGAGTTGCAGCTTCTTCTCCACCCACATGGAAAAACAGTAGTGGGTAATAGTCCAAGGGCCACACGAGGCTAGGAAGTTTCCTAGTGATGTTCTTAACCTGGGCCCCAGGAAGCAGACTTCCCTAAAAGAAGGGTCTGTCCAGCATATTGGACCTTTGATTACCCTCAGAAGGGAGTCACCTACAACTATATCCTGTCTTTTCTGACTTGTGGGGGTGGTTGTGATGCAAGGGGTAGCATTTTCTGACCTTGACCTTGGCAGCACCTCTAATGTATCTGGACCATTGTCCACATCATCCATGGACTGTCCTTCCACGTCCAGGGCCTCATACCTGTTGTACAGAGTCACCTGGGGAGGCGAGGTGGGCAAGGAGGGGGTTCACCTACAGCCCTGAGCATGGACATGCCTCCATTCTCTCCTTCCTTTTATGCTACTGCCTTCAGCCTGGCAGGGGGATACAGGACCCCCTTGACCTTGCATTATTTCCGGTGGCTGATCCAGCTTCTGTCTTGGGGACGGCAGAGCATGGTTTCTCGAGTCGATCTCTTTCTCTGACTTCCTGGTGCTCCTTAGCCTTCCTCCTTCCTCTCGTAGCTCTGCCACCAGGCTGAGCAGATCATTCACCTCGTCACACCTCACACAGCTCTTCCCGCTCCTGCCAGTAGCGAGAAGCGTTATCAGTTACCAGTGAGAGGCCTTGGCGCTCTCTGCAGCCTGAGGCCTGGATGGCTGAATGTTTCCATGGGAGGTCTGTCTGGGCTGCCACATCCATTCTGGCAACTGCAGAGGCCATGGTTTTCTGCCAGGTGACTACCATAGGTAAGCTCCTCCTGAGAGGGTGGTGGCCACCGACTGGACTCACCTCTTGAGCCAGTGGGGCCACTACACCCTCCCTGCACGGCCTTCAGCGCAAACGGATGCGCCACACCCTGGCTGATGCGCCAGGCCATGTTTGCCCGCTCTGTTGGCAGCGCTCCTGGCCGCTGGCGTTCCCCTGGCTGCTTTATATAGGCGCAGGCCGCTCTTGCACTGGCAAGGCCCAGGCCTCATCAGCATCTCCCACGAGAGCTGCCGGCTCCTGGCGGGTCTCTCTGCGGCCCCAGTGTTTCCTTGCCCCAGGAAACCCCCTGTGTGCAGACATCTGCCGCTCCGCTGCGAGTCGGACCGGGTCTGGAGCAGCTCCCCTTGGCGACCAACAGCTAGCTTTTTTTTCCTGCTGTTATCCTTTTCTCCTGCATCCCGTGAGTTACTTCAAAGTAACTTAGATGGTGTCTTCAAGCTGTCTTCAAAATGAGATACCGAATGCTATCTTGATGTGCCTCCACAGTGGAATGGGACATTAACATGCCTTTTTTCCGCTAAGCTTCTACTCAAAATTCAAAACATGTCCTTTAGCTTCTTCTCAAAACAGCTCTTAACAAGGCATAAAGACTGCATATACTTTGACAGCACCAGCAATGGGTGAACACACATTAAGGGAGAGAAAGTCAAGTGAAGACCATAAAATTTAGACTGCAGTTCTTTGTACTTCTTGACTTAAGTGAAGTAAAAAAAATAAAATCTTTGTTTTGCATGCAAAGTTCTCTGAATTCTACCCCAGAATATAGTATGCAAAACCATTTTTCTATTTTAGTGTACCTTGTTTCACAAATTCTCTATTTCAGTGTTTGGCCTTCCAATATACTCTACAGAAAAGTAAAATGGATATGGCTTACTTTCATTTTCCTTTCTGTAAAAACACAGTTACCCATGCAAAATTCAACAAAATAAATAATATGAATTAAAGACACTGTAATGGAAGTTCTGTTTCATTATACTTGAAGCAGATCGTTATAAAGACTAAGAAAAGCGAATTACATTAAAAAGATCAGGAAAATGAAGACACTAGTGATTTTAATCAATTTCACAACTTTTCATGTCACTTGTAGACAATTCAAACTGTCAAGAATATCCCAATAAAGAAAATCTAAAATGGCCAATTACCTTTTAAGATTAAATATTATCATTAAGAAATCATGATCACAAAAATATTACTATCTGTTATATTAAAAAATAATTAAGAAATGATTCATTTGTTGCAAGAGTAACACATGGTCAAAATCCACAATCAAATATAGCTTTAATTTATTACAGTTTACATTAAATATTTATATTATATGATAGAATAATTAATGCTGATGCATTCTTAACTATATGCAATTATATGTTCAATTCTACATTGAAAGAGCTATGAAGAATCAAAATCTTCAATATTTATCCAGCTAAAAGATTTTCATAAAATGATTAGCTGATTATATTTTAGCTTCAATTTCTCTATCATTTGAAAAATAAATATACATAGTTTGAACTTGTGAAACAGATATTAATATCTGTTTTCTTTTCCCTGTTTAGAGCTCTCCTTGGTGAAGGGAAGTTAGCATCAGAGTAAGCTGATTTTCATTATTCTTTAATGTATTTCATACAGTAACATTGCACAGTTCAAAACATAATTTGCTCTCCCAATGCTGTCTGTGCTACACATATCCATGAGAAATAGAAACTCCAATAATGCTCAATATCACAGGTCCATTTAATGACTATCCTTTTTTGAGATCTCACTTACCAGTAGAGATTTATTTGACATGGGTCTAAAAAGCTATGTTCATTAATTCCCAACACAACTGGAGGATTAACTTCTATTTGCTGATTTGTATGGATATATAACAGAAGGCTGTAGAGGTAATGTAGATGTCGACCTGGTTGTGTCTTCAGCATTTACTGCTCAGACATGAATTGTAACAGAAAAAAAGCAACCAACCAAACAAAAAAGGACTGAAGCATTACTGACACTAAGCTGCATGAAATGGAATTGTGTTTTATAAGCAAATACCTCAATAAGTATTTAGTAAGAGTTTTCAATCAATAAATAATTGTTGAAATGTTGAGGCCTTGAAATTGTCTAGGCTCTCCACAAGTGATATGTCCTTTCTATTCCACACTCACGGGAAAAGAAAATTAATGAAAAACATTTATGACTATATAAGCTAGTTTGCAGATTAAAGACTTTTAAAATAATGGATAACTAAAGTCATGAGGAGGTCAGCAGCTCTGTAATTGATTCAGTAACTTGGTTTAGTGAAATAGAAGTATTTTAAAAACATTTGGCTAAATTTAAATATTAAAACAGTCACAGGGCTCTTTTCAGTAGGACTAGTACTAGATTAAGGTGCATGAAAGCATTCTGCACCTTTTACAGCTTCTTTTAAAATAATTTTTATTTGTTTCTTTGTTTTGGTATTTTCTTCTCATTGTTCTGTCAAATACATAAATCCTGATTCAAACAGATAAGCAGCTGACAATATTGTACAATCACTTGTTCGTAAAAGCTGCACTGAAATTATACACTATGATTCCAAATTTAAATATTACCAAAAAACAAACAAAAGTTTCTCACACAGTTTTGATGCCTGCAAAAAATGACCAGTAATTTTTTCTACTACATAAATAGTAAGAGAACAGAATACAAATTAGGACTTATTGCAAAGTTACAGCTGATGAGTACTTGTTCAAACCTAACCAACAGTGCAAACTAAACAAGCCCCCTATTCCTGTTCATCAGCCCTTTCTTGCCTTCTGAATCACAGAACAGTTGAAGATGTGTACTTTAATGTAAGAACCAAAACAAAATCTTCAACTAAATACAGAGCAGGACCTGCCTATAAATTAAATTGCAAGTTTCTGATTATTTATTTTATAGTACTAATAGTTTTCAGACATACAGGTGAAGTGATGTGAGGGCTACACAGGTAGAAATCTCTGGCATGTGGCTGTGTATCAAGATCTTAAGAAAAACCTAGAAATCAGTTATCATAAATGTAATAGTTGTAGTGCCAATTTTGATTACACAATATTAAGCAGAAGAATGATGTGTATGAAAGGATAATTTTCTTTGTGTACATTAAGATAAGATGTCTTCAGTGATCTTTTAAACTAATTGATGGGATAATTCTTTGTCCCTTGGGAAATAAGGTTTCATTTTTTAGTCATTTAATTGATCCTCCTCTCAGTCTGTCTAGTATAAAATTACCGAAAACTTGAATTCATTGAAGATACACAGGTATGAGGATGGTGGAAATGAGAATGCTTTCATTCGTTTTAGCAACTATACAGCCAGGTAAAAGTTTAGAATAAACATGGCTGCAGAAATGTTCAGATTATGCTAACACTACAGATGTGAATTTTTTAAAACCCAGTGGCACAAATTATAATAAAGGGCCGCACCTGCCACTGATAGCATAGTACAGGGTCTTTTTTCTGTCTGTGCAGCAATTAAATCTCCAACTATTTAACTCTTTTCGAGCAATAAGGCCCCAAAGACATCAATTTGTATAGCTGTTCTCTGCATATAACAGCAACTTGGCTTAAGAACCTCTTGTTCATTTTGTAAGGAAGGTGGTGTACTTCACTTTAGTCTTTCTAAAACTTTGGGCTCCCAGGAAGGAAAGTGAAGATTTTGCAGAATAATCTTACCTTGAGAAAATGATTTCTTTTTAATTTAGATTAGAAACTCCTTCTCTTTTTGAACATGAAGGGCGTTAAATAAACATACAACATGTAATGTTTCAAAGCAAAACAATGAATAGTACATGGGCTTAATGCTTTCTGAATTATTTTAAATTATCTCAGAAACAGTAATTCATATATAGTTTTCCTCCTGTAAAACTGAATTATTACAGAACTTTAATTATATTGTAATAGTGGGAGAGGGAGGGGCTTGTTGTCCTCAAAGGTCATCTCTATCTTTCAATACAAGTACAAATACGTATCTTCTTGGAGACAAGAGAGAATAGATGGATTTGAGAAGCACTCCTCAGATTTGCCCATGGTGGATCAAAAATTGCATCCAAGCAAAAAGGAACAGTTTGAAACTAGAGTCCTCTGTGCACAGGGGTTCTGGAGAAAAGAGGAAATAATGTGCTGTGAGAGACTGTCTGAATGAGGGTACTGAGCAGAGATTTACAGCTCTAGATTGGCAGTTCAAAATCAGCCCCCATGAAACCTGTTACTTTGAATGATTTGATTCTGTAGCCTTAGTGGAACTCTTTTGAAGGCCTCACCATGGCAGAGAAAGGTGGTCTCCATTGTAATCGCTGAGGGAAGTAGGCT
>NW_010516913.1:39376-89701 GCF_000687285.1 Phaethon lepturus | reverse complement strand
AAAGAGTCGGAAAAGAGTCTGATGATACACGTAGCAGAACATGGGTGCTCTGGGATAGCGCTACCATGGTCCTATTTTTGCTTCTTTTTATTTTGACCCTAGTTAGAGTTGTTTGGGGTTTTTTTCCCCACCAATCAAAGGTTATACCTGAGAATTAGAAGTAGGGATCATTCTGAGGGAGGATGGTGAACTCCACTGTCCGTGGCAACTGTGAGGATCACACGAATGTCAGCAACCAGTTCAATATTGGGTTCTGAGCAGACAACTTTGAGCTCAGCAGCAAGTGGATGGCCTAGCACTGACATGAGAGCTGAAGGCTCTGAGGTGGGAAGAGATTTGGAGTGGATACTTAGGAAGCAAATTACCCCCCGGAGGCATGTCTTGATTAGAACCAGACTGCAGACTCTAGTCAAGCCTTGGATCAGGTGAGAGGAAGGCTGGGAGGGTCTCTAACTAGAACCTTTAAAGGTGAAAAGGAGATTTTGAAAAGGGTTACAGGGGACTGTGAGGATTAAGTAATTCTGCAGAGCTGTTAAGAGGGGCTTGAGCCTTTTTGAAGTGTCTAGAAACCTCAGGGAACTGCTCTTGGGAACCATTGGGCAGCTCTTAGAAGTTACTGACCCACAAAGACACCTTCATCCAGAACCTTGCTTGGGAAGTGGGCTACATGCTGTTCCCTCCCACAACCTCATTTGCTGTCAGAAATGCAGTAACTGCTACATAATTAAGCCCTCACTGCTATTTCTTTAAAATTTGGTTTCTTAAACATTTAAGCAACGAGTAGGGAGTAGATTCATTATATCACTTTAACAACTTCTCTCCAAATATAGACTTAGTGTTAAAAATCCAGTATTTCCTAAAATAATCATCCTCTTAATTGTCAAGGGCAGGAAGTAATTGTCACAACGATTCATCAAACTCATTTAATTTCATTTCCTTTAGGGACATTTTTAGGTGCTAGTGAGTTAAATGATAAGGAATATATGTTGACATTATAGGGATCTGAGATGCAAAGATTTGAGGCAGCTATTTGAAATCTGTGTGCTGGCCAGCACCTGTGTCATAGATATATTTCAAAGCAACAATAAGTGAAATAAGATTTACCAGATTTTGTTGTCAGTGGTGTTAGGTTTAGGGTTTACATATGTGTGTCTGTGTAAAAAAAAAAGTCTTTGCCAACAACAGGCTGGGAAAAGAACCATGTCTTCTGGCACTTGTCTGCCAATACAGATTACAGCTACCTTTTAAAGGATATAGTAGCCTGCAAATCCAAGAGTGACATTTTAACCTCAGAGGCAAAATTTCACACATTCATATAAATATATGTAATCACACAAATGAGAATGTTTTATATACTTGCCAGTGTCCTCTCATTGACTTCATATCATTTAGAGCTCAAAATTGAAAAGCCTACCTGCATTTTCAGTGTGTTTCTATCATGCTTAGCACAAGGCTCATAGAGACACATTTTGATCAAATAAAGAGAATACTGTGGACATTTAAGGCAACCCAATTGTGTTTAATATTTTTCAGGATCTGGTATGTAGTTTATAAATATTTGCTATCCATTGTATATGCATATGGAATGATCAAATTATTATAGAAATTGATTTTTTAAAAGGAATGGAAAAACATTAATATAAGAAAGAAGGAAAACAGGCACTGAAACAAAAGAAGTGAAAGAAGAGTGTGGTAAAATTGATAGAAAATATTAGGAGAACCTTAAGGTATAAGAAACAAAATCTGCTTCCTATAAGGAAATCATGCTTCATACTTTTGTGGTGTATTGATTTTCAAACCTTGTTTCCTAATAGAAAATTATTCTGATGTAGATCCTCTGTTCTACTCTTTGCATAAGCTGTTGCCTCTCTTTCTTAAAACAAACAGAAAACATGAAATCATGTTACTGACCATGAAAATAAACTCTTCAAAAGATTAATCAAGTTGGTGGTTTTAGAAATCTAGTTGCATCATTTCTCCCATCTGCATTTCTAGTCTGTTTTCTGGAACCATTTCAATTATGCTTTTTCTCCTGTCTACCTGCATTTTTACCCCAAAAAATCCCGTAGCAATGGAAAACAAAAAAATAAACTATTTTATCATCATCTTCGTTTCACTTCATAAACATCATTACAAAGTTCTTCTGAGTTTTTTTTTCCTCATTAATCAATTGCCCCAAAGTTGGTTGGGTTTTTTTCACTTTCCTGTAAATAGAAAAATAAGCACACTCATGTGTTACTGCAAAAGACCATCACTGCTGAAGTGTTTCTGGAAGCACAGTCTGCACTGAGTTAAACCTGCAGCAAAATTCCCCTGGGAACAGGCTGCTCTCTAGAATTAATAAAACCTCAGCTCCTATTCTGTAGTCTACTACAGCCTCATTCAAAAGTAGTGTTTTGAATTACTATTCACTGTTTTGAAGCCTGAATCCAAGTCCATCTGAGCCAAATGGAATATTTCCTTTTATTCACTGGGGTTTAACTCAGAAGCAAAAAGTTCCTTTTCAACACTGAATTTCAGGCTCTCTTAATACATTTTCCCAATATCAACAGCATTTATACTTTCAAAAGAGAAACAGCAGTTTCTTCTGCTAATGCTGCCCCAGCAGAATGGCCTTTGACATGTCATCTTAAGGTACATATTATAAATAGAACAACTGGTAAACAAAACCACAGTAAAGCTGCTTGATAGCATAAAATCTGCACTAAGTTGTAGATTTTATACCAAGAAGCTTTATTATGGGAGTTGCAGCCCTCCAACTAATTCAATTTGTGAGCATAATATTGAATATTAATATGAAGCTAAAGCATTGTTCTGGTGCATGCTATAGCTTTACAGTTCAAAAACCTTCAAAATATTCAAGTGAAACAAATCAAACTGTCATTTTAGAATGTATAGATGAATAATATCCATAATGAAATGAACTATACTAAATAAAAAGTACCCTTATTTCTCTATTGTCAACATAGAAATTAACTTGAGGGAATCGAGCAATAGTATTTATATGCAGCTGTAGTAGTGATTTTACTTTACATTTGCATATTAAAACTTGCATTCCAGCAAAGCAAATTACTTTGATAAATTGCCTTATACATAATTATTGAATATTCTTATGCATCTTAAAAGAATTCAGACAACTTTTAACACAAATCTGAAATTCCACACAAAGATACATTTTACACCCTTTAAATTTTTAAAGCATCTTTCTTTTCTCAGAGAATTGTTAATGAATCTTGTCATATAATTTCAAATTAAAAAGTTTATGAAATTAAAGTTTGGTTAACTTTTTTTCAGTCTGTTCCTTTTTTTTCCACTATTGACTGATAGGTCTTCAAAACTTGTTTAATTGTATACACTTTCAAGAGTAGTGACTCCTGAAAAGATCTGAAGTAGAAGTATTTTTCAATCCTAGATTTGTAGTAATTTTTCTTGCCTTGTACATTGAAAGTTTATGTTTTATATTATTTTTCAGACTAGCCATGTACAGAGCTATGTTATGACAGTATTTCTGGTATCACCACACAAACTTTATCCCATATTGTTTGCTATTTCTGACAATCCAAACCAAAAACTTCATCTATCTTCTTGACTTCTCCTGCTAGATGAGAAGAAAAAAATGCACCAATGGTCATTCAAAGGTTCAAACCGAAGTTATACTTTGTGCCACAGCCCATCTCCACATACTCACAACAGAGGCTCCCTTGCAGACAGACTCCTCCAGACTGCATCTTCTTGATTCAGAGTCCTCAGCTCCAGGCATTTTTGTTGCCTTTCCCTTGATGGTCCTGAGCGCTTGCCTTGGAATTGACAGTGAATTGTTTTCCTCCATTCACCTTTGCCATCACTGTCATGGTTTTATAAAACAAGATGTCATCTATCTGCTTTCACATGATTTATGCGGACTTATAATGACATTTTCCATCATTTTATCTTTTCCAGCCAACAACATCCTAGTCAAGTGGTCATCCCTCCTAGAGAAGCTGCTCCCTATCTTTGGTACTGCCTTTTGCCTTTTCTATTGAAGCAGCTCTGAACAGAGAAATCAGAACTACGCAGAATGGCCGAAATGTGAGGGCACCATCTATTTGTGTAGCACCCTAATGATATCCTCTTTCGTCCTCTATTCCTTTAAATGCTAGAAACTCCTAGCATTTAGTGTGCTTTCTTGACACTTACTGAGGATGCACATGCTTCTGCTGGTGCACCTGAGTGTTACTAAAGCCACTACATAGTTTCTTTGTTATCACCTTTCCTTGTCCCAATCCCATTTAGAAAGTGGGTGGCAGGAGAATCGATTGTGGCTGGGTCTAGTACACAAAACAAAGAACAACCTTTGAAAAACTGCTTCTGCTGTACCTAAACAAGGCACACTTCATGTACCCCCATAAAGCTCAGCCAAAAATTCCTCACCAGAAACCATTTGCTCTTTCATCTATCCTCTATACATGATGCAAATGCATGAGATGTGTGAAAATTTTGCAACGGTTGACAAGCCTGGACGTATCTTATTTTGCTATTCTTCCCAACAGAGTAACAGTATCTCAAAGCTGAGCCAATATCCCAAATCTGGTGTTAATCTCCATTGTAAAAAATGAAACATTTATTCAGTTAGCAATTTAAGCAACTGGCCTATGTCATACTTAAGGAGACTTTACTGTCCTCCATGTCTGAAATTGGGAAGGGAAAAAAATACAATAACCAAATTTGACCCCTGAATGTTCTAAAATGGTGATTGAGTTTTTGCACCTACAGGCAGTGATTCTGATGAAAAGCTTTTAGGGTGAAGTTCCTTTTGTATATAATTGTAGATGTCTGCCTTACTGTTTTTTGTTTTTTTTTTAAACCCTCAAGCTTCTGTGTATCACCTTACATTTTTTTCTGTGGCCTAAAGATGATACGAAATTATTTTTTTTCACTTCCAGCATGACTACAAATCCTGTGTCTTAAATACACAAAGCATAAATGTATTCTATTGAGAGGGCCTAAACACAATGAGACAAATCTAGACAGGAATATAAATTAATACAGGGGAAGGATATTTTCAGGGGCCTCTTTAAATAACAAAAAAGATTTTTAACTAGATGTCTCATACAACAGAATTATTTTGCTCTGAATGCAAACTAATCTTCAGAGATTGTTTTTGTTTTGTTTGGTTTTGGTGGGGTTTTTATTAAATTGTTAACTTGATATTCATTTAAGCTTTGATTCTTTTTAGTTTTCAACTACACAGTCAAAACTGCTGCAGGTAGTAATTGTAGATCCTTCCTTAGATATCCCCAAGAAATCTCTAACCTCTTCTCTCTTTACTGAATGTTAAAAGGTTGTTGTCAGTATGGTAACTGATTTGTATTCCAGACATCTGTTTGAAAAATTGTTAAAAATACAACATTTTATGATGTCAGAAACATGAATTTTTTGCTTTTTTGTCTGTAGGAAGATGAAACTCTTAGTCATTTTAGGGTGGTATCTTTTCTCATTGGAGGTCACACATAAATTAATCTTCTAAAGGATGACTTTTAAGTCTTGATTGTTGAAAAGGATTTTTTTCTTTTTATTTAGGTTCTTTCATAGGCTTTGTCTAGCCCAATCTGACAAATGTGTCCAATACTCTAGTGCAAAAGCTAGTACTCACAAAAACAAATGCTTAGGTCATGGCTCATCTTATAACCAAAAAGCATAAAATAAGTTTTTTTCCAATAATAAATAGTAATTCTAAGGCATAATTTTTCATGAATAGGTGCACTCTGTAGAAGCTTTTGTGCTTGCAGAATCATTTTTAAAGTAATAAAAGAGAACCAGATGGTGATTTGTCAACTTTGCTGATTTATTTATTCTAGTTTTCTGAGAAACTGGTTTTCATTCTTCTTGCAAACTCTCCCATGAATGGCAATTAGCTGTCCTGCACTGCTCATCAGACTTACTAACTTTCCCAACAGATAACCAGGAAAGTCCCCTTCCTTTTTAGAGGATGCGTCTACACTCTAGCAAAACCAGTCAATGCAACAACCATTCTCCCCTTCTCTATCATGAGAATATAGGAATGGCCATTCTGCTTCAGAACATCCTGCCCAGGACTCTTTTTTCAGTTGTGGCAATGAATGCATGCTTACCTAAAAGCAAATTGGGGTGTTCTCTAAGTATTATTATTGTTGCTGCTGTTGTTATTATTATATTTTTGTCTTGTTTCCAACCACTTTTAGGTCATGAGACTTTTTGAACCTGGTAAGGTTTATCTGTTTAGTTACTTGGGTAATGTCAGTTATTCTTTTCCTTTAATTCTAGAGGAAATCTGCCATACCAGTACTGTGTATCATCAAACATATTAATATAGCTTTTACATAACCTAGAAAGTTGCAGAACGTAAGAACATTGCAGAGGAACAGCATGGACAAGGTGCTGATAATATGCTGAACTGGTCATATACAGCTGATTATATTATTGTATATATTCTAATAGCACACAGGTAGTCTTAACGATGGCAAACAAATAATTTCTGTGTAGAAGAACTGTGAGAACAATAAAAAAACCACAATGGATGTTGACCACTGGTTTATAATAGGAATATTGAATTTTTGTTATTTTGAATTAGTTAAGGTGCCTGTGGGCAAAAACAGCACAGGCATGGATGTCTCAACTCTCCCATGAAACAATTTAGAGAAGTTTACAAATTATTTTAAGCAATATTAATTTTTAATAGAAGTGGATACAGATTTCAAGCACAGTTTTTTATGTAAAAGATGGCTTTCATCATAGGTGGATTTTTTTTTGCACAAAAAGTGGAAATAATTTTTTTACCTTAAAACAAATCATTGTGTTTTCTTTCACTGCAGCATCATGGAAATTATAATTCAAGATTCACTGCTCTGGCTAAACAGTGTATGCCTCACCAAATCTGCCAAATGTTGGTGTTTCAACGATGTGAGAAATGTTTCAATTTCTGAATACCAAAACCAGTCCTAAATTCTGACATAAGCATTTTCAATGTTTCTAATGTTATTTCTTTAGAAATGGACAATCTTTACATCTGACTGTAGGTGACAAAAAGTAGAATTTGTACTCAGGACAAGTACAGCTTTGACTGGAAACTATGTCCAAATTAAACAGAATCAGTTTTTTAAGATTCATTATAATCTCAATTAGGAACTGGATTTTTTTTTTTGTTTAATCATTCTAAGAGCTACAACATTCTCCAAAAAGCTGTTGAAGACCATGCATTTCAAACATGATACTTAACAAAATAACAGCAAAGAAAAATAACCCTCTTTAAACCTTACACTGTCACTGTTTTTCATAGAATTAGATTCTTACTGACCTAACCATTCTTTCAAACAAATTATAGAGTACTGGCAAATTAATATCACTGAAACTGAGCAGCTCTTTATTCAGATAACAGGTATTCATGGGCAAGTTTTCCCCACACTGGCCTGTGTGTCATGGATGAACACCATCTGTCTCCAGAGGGAAAATTCAAACCTCACGTCAGTTCAGATCTTGTTCCCTCTACTGAACTTTCCAAGAACGGTGCTCATAGTACATGATTGTTCTAAGACATATTCTGAATAGCTGCCCACTGGGAAATACATCATTGTCTTCTACTAATGCAGGGAATTGTCCTATGCAAAGAACTTAATAACTAATTTATTGTAAATGTCCGAAAAAGTATGGACTTTCACACAAATGCTAATGAACTTATGTGTCATAAGAATGAAAAAAACAACTGAGTCTCCTTATAAAAGAACAACAGGATTCACCATCGTGTGCCATCCTCATCTCAGGCAATCAAGCACTGCTCCCACAAAGCAGCTATGTTAAAGACTTCTCATATTTGCCGTGTCACCAGAGGGCAAGGTTTACACAGGATCATAATTCTGTAGAAAAATTTTTCTTAAACAGGATAAAAACATATTTGGACTCAACACCCACAAAAGAGCAGCATGATGCAGGAGGGAAAGGCAAGAGAGGTGGTTTGCTGTCATTGCTTTCACCATTTCTCAAGGAAGGGGTGCAGAGCTGCTAATGTGCCCCTGTGTTTCTGGTATAGGCATCAAATCCATGGAGGGGAGACCAGAGCACTAGAGCAGAGAGTTGTCCCCTCTCCACAGCTGAGGAAACACAATTACCTCAGAATAGGGAAGAGACTAATTAGTGTATAAGCACTGTCCCAGAAAAGGGGCACATTTTGCCTGATGTAATGACATTTCTCTCTCAGCTTCTTGGGTACCATTTCTGGTTATCTTCATGGTCAGCACTGATCTACAAACTCAAATTCAAGTTTTTCAGCAACATTTCAGCAAAATTCCCCTTCAAGAGATATAATAGTCCTTACCTATTAATTTCTTGCTTTGAATATGCGTAATTCTTGCTTGCCTCCTTTATGCAGACTCCTTCATAGTCAATGCGATATATGCAATGTATATGTTTATGCAACTGAGAAGAGAGTGCTTTTGCACAGAAGAAAGTGGACTTAATGAAATGTAAATCAAAACTGCAAAGATAAAGCACAGTTCAGGTCTTTCTACAAAAATATGGAGGGCAGAAGCACAATGGTGTCGGGCTTTATTGTTATTTTTTTTCTCTTTGTGACCAATACCTTATTATTGTAATGTAAATATGGGCTAGAGTAGTACAAAGAAGTCAGAATTCAATGTCAGCTTTGAGAGTAAAATATTAAAATGAGAAAAAAGATTCAAGTAGTTTATGAGCTGTTTTTCCAGCTCTGCTTTTGAGTAAGAAGGATGATACCTATGTGACCAGAAAAAGCGAGGTGGAGGGTAAGCTTGTATTTACGAGTATATGCAACAACAAGATAAGTAACTCTTCCTCCCTCCTCCCCAGAATTCTTCCTTTAAACTCATTAATAGCCTGACCCATCTATGCCACAAGAATAGACCACATCATAGTCCATACTTACCACAAGTCACCACACTTTATGACAACAAGGAAAAGAAGAGCACAGCCTAACAAGAAAAAAGCAGAAGAACACATTGTTGAGATCTCTATATTGTTAATAAAATATATTATTTACAGAAACTAGACCACAGGTAAAGTTCCCGCCTTGCTTGCCTTCCATAAAGTCAAACATCTTATTGGAATGATTTTTCTCTAGTTGTTGTTGATCAGGCAATTAAATGTGCATCCTGGAGGAAACTCTAATATTTGGACTTTCCTTTAATTTTAAAATCAATACGAAGAATAGGGATTTTGGTTTTTTTAATGAACCCAGTGATTCCATGGTTCTTTTCTAGCCTGTAGTATGACTGTTCATCAGTTCCCAAGGTTAACTGGGGAATAGATCTTTCAAGAAAATTGTGATTTTGTGGAAATCACAGTTCTATTCAAAAACCAATCTGACAAAATCCGCTTTTGATGAGCCCTAAGCACCATTTCTTTTTGGTCTACTGTTTCTTTGTTCCTCCTTACCATCGGTTCTGTGAAACCATGCCTGAAAGCTGTAAGTGTAATACACTTACCAGTCATACAATGTTGAAGAGAGTTGTGCTAACAGCTTTGTGAACTTGGAGTGTGTCCATGACTTCTGAGATTAGCAGTGCACGAGACCTACTGTAGTCTTCTCTCTTTATGTCTGTTTTTAAGTTACATATTTCAAAATAATATTAATCTGATGTTATTTCTGATACCTAGTTTTATTTCTGATATTAGTAACTCATATACCCACTAGTAACTTACAATTTCATTCTGTGGCATGTGAACAAAATTTTCTCTTCTTAAAAAGGATTTTAAACTTTTTTTTCTGTTTAACTAAAAAACCAATAACCAAAAAACCAGTAACCAAATCAGTCTTGTCAACTGTAGTGCATTTTACCTGTCACAGAGGGTGAATTTAATTGTTTTAATTAGAGCTGGAAATCAAACACAGATTTGACCATATAGAGGGAAACAACCCTATTGCTGTTAAAACTGACAAAATGTGAAGGTCACAACTTATGTATTAATATATTCTTCCATGTGACCTTCTGCTGTAAACAAAGAATATTAAATGCTGTTATTCATCTTCTGCTAATGAACATATATTACTCTGGAGTCTAATGAATAGATAAAACATCTCCATTCATCAAATATTTATAAAAGTAATATTTTCTATGCCTACCAATTAAAAGGGTATTTTATTACAAATTTAGAGCATGCCAGCTTCAATATCCTTGGGGACTAGTGCCTGGCAGTGCCAAGAATGAAGACTGGTCTTCAGCTCATTATCTTTATATGGCTATTTTCAATAAACAAGTATGAAAATGTAATAATAAAAATAATATTAGTCCAAGGGAACAACCAATGGGTTTACTTATTCCTTTTTCAATCACTGGTCTTGCAATAACTGATTATTTCAGTGTTCTCTGAACATGTGTAAATAGTAGCCCACATCAATGCTATTTACAAAGAATTTGCTCCTGTTGTCATCCCGTTAGAGCCATCATCCAAATAAACATAATACAATAGAATAATTCTGTATTGTAATATGTACAAATATATATGCACCTATAAATAGTATTTAATGCCATAAAAGCATACATTATAATGTCTATGTGGCATGTTTAAAAATGGCTTGTATAACCCGTCCTGCTCACCTTTGGCACCTGACAAAAATTAAATGTCTTAAGGGCACACGGGCTCGCATCTACACAGCAAGCTGAAATACTGATGGTAGGCACTACCTACCATGTCAGCTTCAGTTTTTAGAGATGCCAGTAACTTATGCATAGATTACAGCAACCATATATTTTGTCTTCTGGTTTTGTTAGTGTGTATGAAAATAACTGTCACACAAATCGCAATTTACTGATTATTTAAAACTTTTAGATTATTAATAAATAGAGCATAGAATATTTTCAATGTGGAATAAATACTTTCCTTGGGAGAATAAAGGCTAAAAATTCCCAAGCAACAAGCCTTTATAATTAGATTATCTTTAGCAAATGTACAAGCAATAAATTTTGATAAACAACAGTTTGGACGTTTTTCTTGTTTCTTTCTGGCATCAGATGGTGGAATCTGCATTTCCATAACAAGCACATCTCTGCGACACCCAAAACAGTCAACCTTAGGAATCTGTTAAAATTGACATATTGCTTTGACTTTCTTGCATTAAGCTGGTAAGAGCAAACAAGGATTTATTGTGCAATTTACATGGGGAAAAAAGGTCAATTTTTTCTCCAATGCAGGACGCTGGTGCCCTCTGCTGTCAGTTTGCTTTTTTTCTCTCCAGTACCAGTCAAATTGCTTTTAAATTGCTATTAATGTTTCACAATTACGCTTGGAAGCTATGGTGCAAAGGTAAAAAAAGGGGCTTGTTTTTCCTTTTCAGCTTGTACTGCGTCTGTCAAGAAATAAATGTTCCAAACGAGGAGCTTCATAATTTATCTGCCCTCTGTAAATGGTTATCGAGCATTGTGTCCAAACACAATACATAGCAAAAGAGCTAAACACAGAGTTTGGAATTTTTCTGCGTGCCTTGAGGTTTGTCTGTAGCCTTAAGAAAGTGATTGGTGGTGTGTCGGTTTGAAGTCTCTGTAAGGCTCTGTTCAAATTTTCTCAATCTGCAGTCCCGAGAAGTCAATGAAAGCATTTCTAATGACTTTAACATACTCTGGAGCTGCCTCAAAAGGCAGCTGTCATGTGCTGCTAACTGCAGGGAGTCTGTCTGCCCATCTGCTTAACCAGCTAAGGTTAAAATAAAAACTCCTCAAATTTCAGGGCCGCCCCAATGCTGGCTAAGTCCTGGGGAGGACTGGTGTAAAGCAAAAGGAAAGATGTGGGTGGGAGGGAACGCAGGGTTTCAACCAGAAGTCTAACTTCAGAGGAAATTTAAGTAAACTACAACATCCATGTTAAAAAGCAGACGTGGCTTATAGGCCACAGCTGCTGCTTCCAAAGCAGCTTCTCTTCCATAACCAGGCTGATTTATGTACACAGTGCTCAGACACAATGATGATGAATGTGTCAAAGAACATATATTCGGGTCCTGTTATCAGTAGCGTACGAAGATCTAAGAAATAGGCGCAAAGTTTTTGCTATTGCTGTCAAAGCAGCATGTTACACTTGGTAACTGCTTGTCTGTGGTACCGTCTGGGTTTTTCAAAGTCCTGAAAGAGCAGCTAATCCCAAACTATGCATAAGTGCGAGAATCAACAGGATGATCTGAGTCCAGGAGTGCAGGTTTAATTTCCAGCCTGGGTGCATAACAGATGGAGATTCTTGAAAAATGGAGGGAATTGGCAGAGGAGATTGTTCCCCTATGAACTGCGAAAGTGTATTATTCAAAGAAGAGTTTTTATTAGTTGCTGTTCACTGCATGGAGTTGTCCTGCCCTTTGCTTGGCTAGAAATAAAGACAGGTCCAGTGACCAAGAACTGAATGTCAGGGGGAACTGAGGATTTTGGATATCAGAAGATATTGCCTACAGGCACAAAAAGGCAAAAAGGAGTAACTTTCTTGAGTCATGAGTATGTCCACCTCTTTCTATTACACAGCTGATTTTTTTGTCTCAAAGAACAACAATCTATATTTTTGGCTTAACTACAGATATGTGAAAGAAATAACAAAACCAAAAATTTTCTTCTTCAATTTTTGAACATTTTGCTGCACAGTTTCTTTTGGAAGTAGCACTTAGAGACATTTCTGGGTTTAGATTTATTCTAAGACAAGTTTGGAGAAGAAGCATTCTTTTGGGATAAATTATGAGTGTCTTGGAGACCTTCACCCTGTTCCATTTACATTTTAATATATTTATTAATATTAATATTAAAAAGCATTAATTCTGTTCAAGATAGAGCACCTACCTTTTACCACCTCACCTCATCAGAATCCCTACTTTTTCTGCAAAGTGCAAATGTTTTCAGTATGTCTCTCCATATGAAAAGGCAACAATCTTGAATTCAAAATGCATGATATAAGAGACAAACTACATAAAAACATCCTTGTATCTCAGCAAAACTCATTTAAACTTCCTAACATAACAAAGCAGCTGTGAATCTACTGCCTGGAGGCACACGTAACACATTACCAAACAGATGCCCCTATTTGGATCCTCAGGAGGCAGAAGTTGTTGGTTTTGTGCAACATATTGCTACCTTTGGTGCCTCAGAAAATTGTTATTAAGATCATTCTGCATAATAGCCAAAGTTTCATGGGTATTCACGCTAACAAGAGCTAGGAAATTTTAGATATTCTAGCATGGAATACAGATGCTAACTTTTCTTAGCATTCACCCTTTTTGTGAGGTCTTAAACCACCCCAACGGTTGATGCTGACATCAGGATTTGCCATTCAATCTGATTTCCTCCCAGTATCAGAACAGGCAGCCACTCCAAATGGCTGTAACACTTGCTGGGATGACTAAAAATAATTTCACAGTTGTGGTACTTTTTGCTCTGTTTAGGTATTTCAGAGGGGCCAGTGCTAGTAAACTCCAGAGCTTAAAACAGCTTTATGATGGAGTGCTTGGGGGAGTCCTCACCGGCAGCTTCTCTGGTTCCATTTTAAGAAGGCCTCTCCATTTTAAGACAACCTCTGTGATCTCCCTTCCAAGAAATGTTGGTTCTTACTCACAGCATGAGAGAGTGACCATTATTTATTGTCAGGTCAATAAGAAAGGTAAGGTCCGCTATAGCTCCTAACAGAAGTGTTCAGAGGAAATATAATTCAATACAATGGACTTCCTCTGTAAACTCGGTAGGAGCATTTCCTGTCCTATTCAGTGAATTTATGAACAGTGTGACCAAATAAACGTGCAAGACACATTTATTACTCCCTCATTGGTAAACTGCTATTCTCTATCATATATATCTCTCTCTCATCCAGTACACTAGTTCATATTATAAAAGTAAGACTTTATTCTGTGAATAAATCACTGTCCAGCTTTGTCTGTGTCATTTTTACATCCTTTTCCCCAAAACAATCCTTACCTTAAATATACATTCCAGTTCTGTATGTACAGTTCACATTTATTATTCAGAATCCTGCTTAACCATTATTGAGTGTTGGCTTATGTGGACTGAAACATTTTGCTTTTACATACTGAAATATATTGCTTTGCACTATTCCTGTTCTCCAGAGCTACAGTTATTGGATATGGGGGTTTGTAATTTGAACGAATTGTTGACTCCTTCATTACTGTGGGATAAAATCTGTAATTACACTTTCCTTAATGTTCTCATGTCTCTCTCACTGCCCAAACTGCTAGAATACATCAGGCAACCTATGATGACAGAAAAAGAACTATGTGAAGGACTGGAATTAAAAATCTTATTAGGTGTCTTATAGCTCAGGGACACGGCACACGGTTTATGGTTTCTTTCAGAACACAAAAGTCAAGATACAGTGTTTCAGCACTTCTGAATATAAATAAACTGCTCAAAAACATTTTAGAGTTTTGTGGGGATTTTTTGTGGTTTTTTTTGGGGGGGAGTCAACATAACATAAAACAATTTCAGTCTGTTGAATCTTTAATAAGCACGAAAGTCAATTTTTGATCATTATAAACAGAGAACCATTATGCACTTTTCTTATGCAAGCCCAGATTAAATTGACGGAAAATTAACCTACCAAGGGGGGCGGGGGAACACCGCAAAAAAGGAAAAGCATAATGTTCTATTGTACCAGCTCACATAGGGATCAGGTAGTAACTAGAATCAGTCTAAGATTGGAGGTGAGACCAGAGAGTGAAATGGTCTCCATTACTGTCAACAAGAAGTTAGATCAACTCACCTGAATTGTGAAACCTCATCTGGAAAAAAATCCCACAAAACAAACAAACAAAGAAGCTCTCAAAAATGAAAAACAAACAAACAAAAAATACCAAACTATTCTGCAAAGAAACAATGGATAAGAAAGAAATGAAATATCAAACTTTTCATTACAATCTACCACGCCCATCAGTTTCATATTTTTTATATTTTAATAAAAATTCCTTTAGAGATCAAAAACCCTTTCATATGTCTTGCTGTTCTCAAGTAAAAAAAAAGAAGTGTAAGTCTGATCAGCAAGAAATTCATTGCATCCTTCAATTTATTCAAAATTTTCCTTCAGTCATGAGATTTCAACAGTAACTTTTACTGTCAAAGATTTTTAAGAAATGGACACTGCAGGTTTGTGGATGCTTACTCAATCAACACTTAGTAGCATGTATAGATAATTTAGCTAGCCAAGTACAGCTATGCTGTGAAGGTTCCAATTGTGTATATTTACAATAAATCTATAGAGGGGAGAGGAACTGAAGAGTCATTTCAGAAACTTAATTTAAACAAATTTACACAGTGTGAGTCACTGTGATGCTTATTCCTCCTAAGCAGTTGGCATTTTTGTTTTGTTTTGTACATGTAGACATTTTTTAGTTGTTGTTCACAACACCAAAAGACCTCTCAAGTCACCCACAGCTCACCTGAATCTCTCTTCTGAACAGAGGAAGGTTAATCTGGTGAATGCTGCATATCTGTTACTTCTTGAACAGCTGCTTGCATTAGCAGAATCGAGCTTTGAAAACACTGCTTTTATAATCTGGAGGAACCTTCATCATCTTCTTCAGCAGCCTCAAAGTGAAATGATTTTTTTTAGTTTAAAATAGTAAACATCTCTAAAAAGTAAGGCCCTGTGGAAATGCTATAAAAATGTCATAGCTCTAGCCCGTTCCTAGATCATGGCTGAAAGTTTCTGAAATTGCACATTTAGCTTCAGAAGTGTTGAGCAGATGAAGTCATCATAGTACTCACTGATACAAAGACACACCTCACTTTTTTGAGAAACTGATTTACATTGAGCAATGTTTGGTACAACCAGATCCATGTTGTATTATGCCAAACTTTTTTTCCTCAGGCAGAATGCTTCATGTTAATAAGGAATCCTTTTCTTGAATCATATCGGTTTCTGGCTGCTTCAGGTTTTATGGCAAACTTGAAATATCCTACTGCAAGAAAATAAAATGGAAGTAGAAGATATATGAAATTGTAGCATTTAATCTAGTTAGCTTCTGGAAGTTTAAATCAACTTCAGAACATTGAAATCATTTCTTAAGAGAAATTATGTAGAATTTTCACTTATTATTCTTCTGGTGTGGGTTTAATGTAAATAGAAATTTAATTTTTGTAGCAATGGGAAACTAAGCAATAACTAATGATAACTAAAGTTAGCACCAAACCAAAAAGTTTACATGGTAATACAAACACTGGAGGGGAATAAAAAAGCTGTGATAAGCTGAATAAGCTTGGAGCATAAAAATGATTGGAATAGCTGTGAGAATGTGAATTTAGAAATGGAAAGAATATAAAAATATGCTAGATAACAAGTTCAGAGATCTGATCTTATTTACAAATCAAGGTTTGTAAACCCAGCATGAAATCCATGGCCACAAATTAGTTAGAGGAATTTGATTTGTCACCCTACAGCTGGGATTATGGTGTAAGTGGTGAATACACACTGTATTGCATTGCAAACACAATTTATCTTTTTGGAAGCACACAACCATACTCAAATGTAATGAAGCCAATGGGGCCAGGTCTACTGAGATTTTTAAAGAGTGTGATATTTGCCTCAGACTGAACTTCAGAGGAACCACTGTCTCAGAGGTAGCTCAGCAGACTCTGGTTTTCCTCATCAAGTGCTTTTAGTTAACAATGGTGATTTGAAAATATCTAACTCATGGTACAAAAGGAAAGCTAACACTTCTTTCAGAAGGAGCACATAAGTGATAGTACTTTGTGTGGTATACCTATCTAAGCCTGTTTATTTTGAAATAAATTAGCTTTTCTTTAATTTTCTGAGATCAAGTAAGAAAAACCTCTGGCTAACGTTCTTCTTCTTCCTCAAGACTTCAATTCCTATGAAAATGAAGTCACAGGTACACACAACTTAGTAAAAAGCTAAATATACTTTCTAGTATGATTGTTTTTAAGGTTTGTTGCAACTACTGCTGACATTAGAAGAAAGAAAATTGCCTGTATGCATCATAGCCTACCCCTGTTCATCTCATAATCACCTTCAAGCAAGTGACTGAACATTTAATCCTAATAAACTGCCTGAGAGTGTGGTGGTAAAGTCTTTTGGCTTCATTGCTCACAAGTGTTCACTTGGCAGTAAAGCTATTTCCAGCTGTCCTGCTGTGAAATGTACTGCTATTAAATCTTTCACATGAAAATCAGAGAAAAACAAAAAAAAAACAGCGATTATTTTTCTTTGATATTATTAAATTTTTGAGTTTGTTATGACTTTTTCTTCTTTCTAGTTATCAGTTACTGTAGTTATAAAAACTTTCTAATTTACAGAACAAGTTAAAGCACTTCGCGACTTGCTCTGTCACAGTCCTCCTGTATGACCACCCGCCACTCAGCACATCCTTTTCTCTCCATTAGTGAAATGGTAATGATAATACTTCTTCTCTCACAGAGCTGTTCCTTTAACATTTATTTATGCAGATAAAAACCCCAAAACATAAATGCCTGCCTTTTCTGTGCTTTGTTGATTATCCTTATCTCCTTCTTACTGAATAAAATCCAGTTCAGATGTTCAAATCTAGCCAGTAATATGACCATATGGGACACAGGAGGAACAATACTTCCAGGAGGTGTAAAACCCAGGCCCTTTAAAGGCTTGTAGGTCATGACAGATGGGCTCCACCGAGAAACTAATGGCCAACAGGTACTGCAGATTGTGGAATGCTGATTTCAGGTGCATGGTACACCAAGTGAGTTGTGTATCTTCGACCAACTTTCACTTTCAAAGGAAGAACTTCATTTCACATTATTCTAGCCCAGAGGTAATGGACAGGCTTGGCCAGTGGTGGCATCCAAAAGAAGAGGTTCTGCATTCCTGGACAGATCAAAGGTCTCTGCTATGATACAATCATCATTAATACAAGCAGATTTAAAATTACTCTAGAACCACCTACAGCTGACAGATTTGTAAACAAAGAGCAGTACCCCACAACTATTCATAATGCCCCTCTAAGAATCACAGAAATCTGCTGTCTGAAATGGACCCCTGGAGGTTACTACTCTGATCCCCTGCTCGATGGAGGACCATCTAAAGAAGGTTGCTCAGGGCTGTGTCCAATAACATTTTAGTATCTCCATGGACAGAGAACCCATAACCTCCCTAGGCAATCTATTCCAGTGTTGACCACCCCTCAGGTAAAAATAAAAAAATAAAAACATTTTCTTACATCAAGTTGTAATTTCCTATGTCGCCATTTGTGTTTGTTCAATCCCCGTGCATCTCTCTGGTTCTGTCATCTCTGCACCCTCCCCACATTAGTTAGGTAGAGAGAGAAATATGATCTCCCTTGAGTCTTCTCTTCCGCGGACTGACCAAACCCAACTCTCTCAGGCTCTCCTCATATCTCCTGTGCTCGAGCTCCCCAACCACATTTGTGGCTCGCCTGTCATGGTCCCTCTGGTTTTTAGCATATGTTTTTCCCCATATGAGTATTTCCCCAAATTTCATATGAGCCACAGGCTTGCTAAGAACACAGCCTGTCCCGTCATCCAGCTGATTAGCAATGAGCGGCACCTCCCTGCTAACCAGACACTTAGTTGGACTTTGTGCCTCTGAGCTGACAATCTGCTAGGTTTCTGCCCAGCTTGTCATTCAATCCACTAAACCACACCTCACCACTTTGGCTAGAAGGTGGGGAACGACGGAAGAAAGAAAGAAACTGCTGGGAACAGAGAGGACACTCTCCCTGCCAGGGCCTGTAAAGTGGCTGTGGATTAACAAATGTTGTTGCTTTTAACAAACATTCAGAGAAATTAATCTGGACTTTGGTCTAGTACCAGAATGGCAAAGCATAACAGAACAAAATATCTCTTGATATTTCTGTTATTTTCTGGTTCATTTAGGAAGGAAATACAGAAATTCTCTCATTTGTTTTTCCATTATTTCTGCATCTGCAATATGATGCAGTTTCAGAAATCTGTGCAAAGATGTGTACTGATTCTGATGTGTTATTAATCAGGATAGCAGAAAACCAAGACATACAGAATCCCATGAAAAATTGAACATTAAAATAGCACACCTTCAGAAAGGAAAAGTGGGCTTTATTTTGATGTTCCAGACAAAGAATTGTAAGTGTCTCATTTTTATCCAAACCACTCCAAATATCATGGAGAAAAGCTGCTTGGATTTAAGTATTTTATGACATGTCTACTTTAAGCTAGGAAGTAAAAAAACATTGAAATTTATCATTCTTTTCGAAACTTCAGTTTTAGTTATTTTATGTCCCAGGCTTCTAGTGTTCTGAAGTCTGCATCAGTTTAATCACTTGTCAAAACTCCTCCTGCAAGTTTAAAAAAAGGGTAAGACGCTGTAGAGTTTGGCACTTCAGAAATTATGCCACTATTTTATACAATCTGACAATTTTCTAGCTCAAGATTTCTGCTGAAGACACAGACACTTCAGAGAATAGTTCTTACTAAAAAAGACTGATTTTCCATGAATAGTAAATTTGCCGAACAATTTCACTTTTGTTCTCTTCTCAGCTGCCCCACTATAAGTCAGAAGCAACCCTCTTAAAATTCCTGTCTTTCAGGAGTGAGAGGAGAATCAGATCCAAACAGTAACTGCAGATTTTGAAAAGATAAATTCAATTGCTGAAGTTAAATAAATAATAATAATAATAATAACAACAATAATTCACAACACTTACTGCAGACAATGGAATTTTTGACATAGTAAAGTTTGGACTTGGCCTTGTAAGAATAATATAATTTGAACACAACCTTGTAAAAAGTAACATGACATTTTCTTACTTTTCACATAACTGACGAATATGTTTTGGTTGTTCTTTTTCAAGAATATTTGCCAAACAAAGACCATTACCAATACTAGCAAAAACAAAAAAAAGCATCTTCTCACACAGCTCACACAGGTTTTCCTTCCAGAAGTGCCTCTGTATATAAGTAGAAAGTGAAAATGTGGGAAGACAGTAGAAAGAGGCACAGTGAAAGAACTGAAGTGGCATCAGCCCTAGAAGAGAGGGCATGCATGTTTGGAAAAGGCAGATCATGCCTGCTGTCAGACGAATCTAGGAAATCCCAAAATCTGGAGCCTTTTGCTAAAATAAAGCTGTGTCCACTTGCAAGGTGGAAGCAGAGCAAGACAACCAAATCTACACAGCCACTATTCAAAATGACATATGTGTTACTGTCAGAGACTAAAGGTTAGATCTGACCCAAATTTGGAAAAGTACTGTCAAATTAACTTTAGCAATACAAATACAGTGGTGGGTTAATTTCCCAAATTGTGATTTTTTTTTTGATGATCCTCTAGTACGAAAAGAACCCAATCTTAATAGCATGCAATAGCAATGTGTTTTACAGGCATATAGAGTTGAACTCTTTGAGACCACAACCATAGTAGAGGAGGTGAAAATTAAGCCAGTTTATTTCACAGTATCTCTGCCTTATAATACTCTTATTTCAGTGCTATGTTAGCTTTATGTATTTCCTTCAGTACAGTTGTATCAGCAGTGAAGCGGTGCAGCAGGACGCAGAGCCACTCTCTCAGGGTTTAGTTAGGCACTACAGCTGAGCCGACCTAGAGTCTCTTCACAGCCAGGGCCACCTCTTCCGTCCTTCCCCCTTCCCCCATGTCTGACCGAACGCTTTCACCACTTCCCTTTCACCAGCTGTGGTCTATGTCTAACGCCGTAATAAAGTGCCTAAGCTGGAAGAAAAAAGGTAATAGTTTACTTCCAGGCAAACAAATTGAATCAAACCAGCTCTTGACGAAAAGCGGACGCATGCCAGAGCTGGCACAAGGAGGAAGAGGGTGACTTGAGGGACAGGGATGAAATGAGACCACCCCTTTGAGCCACGGTGAGCTCAGCAATTGCAGCTGAAATTGCACCTCTGAATCAGCAGCACCTAATGTGTTTTTCTGACTTACAGAGGCTGAGCAGGAGGTGCGTAGAACTAATAGCGTGCTATAAAGGCTAGCTCTGTAAAAGCCTGCTATGAGCATACTCTCACTCATGTATTTGTCCCATTAAGAGTGCTTTAGATAATGATTTCCGCAACCAGTTATTCATTTAATATTTGATATGTACTTAAAAGATGTTGTTAAAAATCCACTATCATATAAAGTAAGTACTAAACTTACAGATTTATTAGATTTTGAAGTAGAATGAGTGTCAAATAGAGCTGCTTAAAAAGACCTTTCTGAAAATGAATCCGTTGAAGAATTTTGCTAACTCCAAGCACCAAAGATCACAGGAATTGCATTTCCTAATACCAGGATCCCTTTTTAAATATTTACCTACCTACCTACTCAGCTTTACTCACATCTAGTTTATAGAGTATTTAAGGAAAACAGAGTCCAGGAATATTCTGCAGTTATAAACGTTTTAAATATCTCTTCAAGATGACAACTTGCACATGAAAAACATTTTTAAAAGCATTAATATCCATAGAAGGGCTTTCTTATTCATAAGAAAAATGACCACCATAAGCTTGAAAACATCAAAGATTTGTTATATGCTGTGGAATTACAATGGCAACTTCCTCTTTCTCCCTTACAGAAATACAAATATTATCTTAGCACAACGATATTCACAATAATCCATAAGATAATAAAAATACAAACAATATATCTTACCCTTCATATGCTCTTTTTTTTTTTTCTTTTTTTTCTTTCTTTTTTTTTAATTCCAGGTAAAGAACAATATCCAGTTAGGTACAGAAATAATGTAGGGATAATGGAGATGGAAGGAAGAGGGAGCAAGAGAAAGAAACAAGAAAATACTGAAAACACTGTCTGCAATTAGTAGGGCAAGGGGTGTACTGGTTATTAAATTATCTACAAAAAGGTATAGCAATGAACTACATGAGGCACGAACCTGTGTCTTGGGAGGACTCCAAGCAACCATTTTCAGTTTCTAACAGAAGATAACCTGCCCAGCGCTGCAGCCATTGCGAGACAAGACGTTGCCAACTAGACAAACACACAGCAGGAAATAACTCAGCAATGGATTGTATTACAAAAATAATTCCACAAATTGATTTATCTGGTAATTGTGACTACTATTATTGACTTTTTCTGAGAACATTTATGCCACGGATCTTTGTCAGTAATACTTATTATAACTCTCCATTAAATGCAATATGGAGTTCTCTAAAACTCAAGATAACGGACATTCCTATCCTAAAATGTCTCCAGAGTAAAAGAATGTTCTCAACAGAGACAGAAAGACAATTCTGAGGGGTTGTTTATTAGTCATGACATATATTTTAGCCTCATTTTCCTTCAGTCCTTTCCAGGGAGCAAAGTAAGAAACACCTAAGTAGAACTAAAAAGGTAGTGCCTGGAAAACCAAATCTGATGCTTTTATAAATGAAAAACAAGCAGCAACAGACAGAAAAAGGGATCAATAGAAAATAAACAAATCAAGAAAATTTGCTAACTCTGGCATCCCAGACATCTGGAGCAATATACTTAGTTCTTCTCTCCCCCCTCCCCTTTTTGCATGGAAAGAACCAGGACAGAAAGTAAAGCCTTTTACTGTATTATTGATACATATTTTACTCTTAACACAGAGACATACCTAAAGTCTATAAAAGTGTTCAGATATCGTTTTTCAACTTTTTGGCAGTTATTGGGGTCTCCTGGCAATTGTATCTCAGTCTTACCTGAAACACTCACTTGATCTTTTATCTACGCACGATAATGATAAAAGCATGCCAGGTGATTCAGGTGACAAACCAGCCCTGCTGAGTAACCACAGCTGTGGACATAGGCACAAATTAGGAAATTAACTTGAATTTTGGCTCCAGGAGCATGAGTTGGGCTATCCTCCTCCCTCTAGAACAAGGGTCTACACAGACCAAGTCCAGCAGTGACTCTCAGAATAGCAAGCAGCTGCTGGCAAGAGTTACATTAAATGTATTCAAAACTCACTGGACAAATAACAAGTACATCCACAAAAAGTAAAAAAAAAAAAACAGGTTATGGATAATTTGTGAACAGATACAAGTAGTGTACTTGCCTGAGAAAATATGTGTAGTAACTTGTATTCATGCAGTTTTATGATTTTTTTTTTTTTCAGTCTAACTCCTTGGAGGGAAAAAATGGCAACCTACTCATTTTCACCTGAATTTAACTCTGTCTGTCCCAGCCTTCATGAGTTAGAGGTTTTCTGTAGTAAGGATGCTGCTGTTCACCAAAGCACCCACAGTCCCCCCAACCTACGCAGGACCACATGGTTGTAGGAAAAGACACAGGCTTTTACTGAGGAGCAGCAAGAGAACCAGCTGTTGAAACAACTGTGTACCTTACTTCTCAGGCAGTGAAAAAGGGGTTTTAAAGACAGCCGTCAAAAAAACAAACAAAATGAAGCCAGGTTAGATTTTATCTTTCTCATCAAAACAATTCCTTCTTATAAAAGCAGAACTTCCAGCTAGTTCAGTCAGGAGGAAGTCCGTGTGTAATACTGTTGTTTAGTATTCACTGTATAGAAAAAATAGATTTATTTCAATTCTACTTGTGAATTTATTTTATTCCAACAGGCAGATATATGGGACTCTCTCATATGATCTTATTCATCTTTGTATTGCATACAGAATGTATGCAGTGAGTCTTTGTTTCCCCAAGAGGCTTTTTAATAGAAGTTAGAAGAATTAGAGATTGGGCTTTGCATTCCTTACTTTAAGCAAAAGGTTCCCATATGTGGAAATAAGAAAATATTAAAATATACATCAGAAATAAATGCTTGATTATTGCATAATAATTTAAATATTGCATAACTATTAAAATATGTCAGCATTGGAAAAAATAACTTCAAAAACTTTATGGGGAGCAAGTTTTTTCTTTTGAAACTTGCACAGAGAGGGATTTTGGGGAGAAAAGTTTGTGATAAGTAAGTAGTGGGTAAAGACCACAGAGGCGAAAAAAATTCATTTGTAACTAATAAAAGTTGAAGGAGTAAAATTATCAAAAGGTTCAGAGTCTTAAAGCCCTGCACTTTGTGCCTAATTCAGTTTTGGACTTCATCCTGGCCACAAAGATGCCTAAACCTTAGAAGTGACTCACAGATGGATTTTATTAATTTTATGTTACATGAAACATTAGAAGCTGAACAGTCCTGGCCACAGGATATGGAATCAAGGATTCTTCCCTTCTTGGTTGAATCCTTACCTAAGGAAGTTTGAGTAATTCCCCAAGGGTGATGCTTCACCTTCAGAAGGAAAGTAAGCACTACACAGTGGAGATCTGGGTTCCTGGAAGATGCAGCTTTTGCCTCTTACAGATGGAAAAGCAATTGACTCTCTTCTGACTGCTATATGAAAAACAGGCACCACTCCCAAGAGGCTCCCCTTGCAGGAAGGTGCTGTTATCCTGAGTGGGCAGTAACAACAACTTGCCACTAGTAAGGCCACTAATGCCTAGGGAAGGGCAATATTTGTAACACAGCCCGTTTCTTACTTCTTTACACGTGCTAGCCTTAGAAGGTTATACAGTGAGAGGCTACCCAAGCTAGTGAATACAGAAATAATGGTGTTAGCACAGCGGTGCGATACACATACGTCTGAATGGCCTGAACCTCAGCCAGCTTGAGTTTAGCTATGTTTAGCCAGAAGCTGCACCCCAGCCACGGTCAGTACTGTAGTTCTCCTTTCAACATACCAGGTGTCCTAGTTCAGTTTTGCGTCGTTGATCTCCCATTATGAACTTCACTACTCTCTCGGCGCCTAGCAGGGGAAAGATCCCCAACTCCGTGCTGGGGCCAGGTATCTGAGCCTGTGCTTGGCTCACCCTGTAGTCAAGAAAACATGGCTCATTTCAGACCAAACCAACACCCACCTAGTCTGGCAAGTGCTTTCCAATAGCTGTCAGGTGGTTGCTTTGTGAACAGAACTTAAGAACAGGAGCATTTCACAGTGACATGACTCTAGATAAAATTATCTGGGACCCAAGAACTTTCCAAGATCGTAATTCAGGAGTGCCAGAGATCATTCTTATTTTGCAGCTCACTGAAGAACAGGATTTCCCTGAACTTCCATTATTCAATATTAATGTTGTGCACAAAACTTTTTTGCAAGTGAAGAGAAACAGAAGCAAAGATAACTTATCACGCCAGCTGATTAAGCAACTTTACAGCAGTCAGGTTTATTTGTTACTAACATCTACATCAGCTTGTTCAGACTAGTTCAAGTATGTCTGCTTGAGGTGCAACAATACAGTTGGATTATTGAACACGGACTTTTTGAAATGTGGTATTAAAGTTAAACAAATTTTTTTCTACTTCTTCCAGACTTTTGATGCAACTAGATTGTCAGAGCTTTCAGACATGTGAGACTTTAGCAGGTGTAAATGCTAACAGGACAAGTGGGTATTCAAAAAGTTGGAAAATTGGGTTACTACAGTTTAAGTCAAAATCAGAAATGTGGATGACACTGTAAAGTCAGGATTCTCTCCTTAGGACTTTCTTCTGCATACAGAAAATTGCTCAAGTTAACGTAAGACCCTTCAGTTGTCCTACAGCATGGTCAGAGCAGATGTAAACTGTAGCAGTGACATTTTAGCCACTGCCCAACTTAGAGATTCTTAGCTGAAGAAAAGTTCTTGCTTCACCTCAGATAGGTGCTTTTCTGATACAGGTTAGAGAGAGGGGTCATTTGAGAGTAACTCATAGCAGAAACATTTTCATCCTTCCTGTCACTCTTCTGCAATGTGTTTTTCCTTGCACATTCCTTAGAACAAATCACACATATAGGAGGAAAAAAATGAACAATAATAATTGATATTGTCACTAATGCAAAGTGCAAATTACGGTCATGGTGAGGAATACTAAGGTTTCTACTCAGTATAACACTTAAGAATATGCTGAAACATGATTCTGGGTGCTGACACTTATTCATCAGTCTTGGCTCAGTTCCTAAAAGGTAAAGTCATCAGTCGTGATGAAGCAGCTCTGTTACCATCCGTTTAGCTTCTAACTCCTTCAAACAAAATGGAATGAGTTACACTGACAAGGAAATGTCAGTATATCACTATTGTGCAACATTTGCTGGCTATAAAACAAAACTGTAGGCAGTCATATGTTTTAGAAATCAGTTTTCCTTATGTTGCATTTTATGTAATAAACAAGGAATATATCATAAGTACCAGCTAACACATTTGTAACTGCTTCTCTATGGAGGATTCAGTTTTCCATTTTATTTATATATCAGTAGCAAACTGACAGTCCCTCGAGGGTATTCTACCCCGTCTCTCAGAGTAAAGAACATGTTCCTTAGTGATGTTTAAATAATACAGTGTAGCAGTGAAATGCTTAAATAATACACACATACATACACCTACACACACACACACACACACAAACATATGTATATGAGAAAACAAGAAATATTCATAATCAAAGATCTTTGATACTTTTTGAGGAAAGGTCAGAAAGATAGCCCCAACATAGAAGGTACCACCTTTCTCAGCAAGTGTATTCCCTGGTTCTAGATGTACTATTGATTCTCAATTTTCCTAACAGCCTATATATTTGTAACTGGCACTGCTAAGAAATTTGTCTGTCTTTCTCAATGCTATCAAAACTACAAGCTTGGACAGTCACCAGGGCATTGGGGAAGATCTTGGATTTCTCCAAGAAGATTCCAGGAGGAAAGAAAAAGCACAGAGAGAAGATTTTATCCACTGAATTTCACTGATCATAGAGAAGTTATCACTGACACTTGGGATTTACAGTCCTTATAATGTGCCCATTTGTACCTGTACACTTTCAAAGAAAAGACATTAGACCTATTTTACTGTGGGTCAGTTGAAAGAGAACAGCTCTGAAACTGAGTCGTACCACGCATGATGTAAAACTCATTCCCAGCTGAGTGACTCTCTTCTCATGTGGGCACAAACATTCATATACTGTGCACACAAATGTGCCTATTTATTTTAATAAAAAATATCTCATGCAGTATATTCCCCCTTTTAATTTTTGTTTTTTTTTTTTTTTTTTTTTTTTTTCCCAGGCTCTTCTTACGATTAGTGGAAACCACAGTATGGTATCTAATTACCTGGATATTTTTAAATAAGAACTATGCTTCATTAAAATAAAAGTAATTTATAAGTATACCAAGAATTCCGTTTGCTTCCGATACACATGCACTTAAGAAAAGGAAAACTTTCCAGTTCAGAGATCTTAATTCTGAATAGATATGAATGTTACATTGCTTAATGAAAGAAGGCATTATTCTAAAATAGTATAAGAATAATTGCTGTGTTGGAAAACTCGCCAGGCAAAAAGACTACTACTGAAGGTAAAAGTCAGAGTTTCATGTAGATCCTATGCAACAGATGGCTGAAACCCAAGTTAACGCTAACATAATTAGGAAAGGAGAGGTTTTCAAAATCTTGCTAAATTGGCTCCCTTTGCTTACGTGTGGATATATACTGATTCTGATACTTTGGGAAACTGCTGAGCACCTCCTACAACTAAGATTCTCAAAAATAGTATTTTCTCTACTACTTCATCAGGGATGGAGCGCTTCAGACGATTTCTGAGGTGCTGAGCCATTGATTCTAAGCAAATAATACAGTTATGCAACGATCCCTGTGTGTGGGTCAAGTGAGGGAAATGTTTCCGTGCAGGAGATCTAGGTGGACCGAAGTGTTTAAAGAATGAGAAGAGCTGGTTTTGGTGCAGGTTACTGTGCGCTCTTGATAATATCACTGCCACCATTTTAAGAGATGGTTCCATTTCTGTGGATAGCAGGGAATGCTGCTGTGGTTGGGGCTATCTGTGAAAATACAATTAAACACACCAATGTGCTCTAATGAACTAATTTTGTGGGACTCTACCCTACGCACCCTTTTTATGTGTAGAACTGGCCTTTTTAAGCAGAACTTGTTGGAAATATTGAATTAGTTCTTCGTGTTTAAACAAATGAAAACGAGGTTCTTCTACCTGGAACTGGCAGATAAACACAAAGTCATCAAACTCAGTCTGTGAGCTTGGCCACACTATGGTCTGTCTGAACATAAAGGCAAACCAAGGTTAATATTCGTTAGAACGGGAAGAAAGCATTTGAAAGAAAAAACATAGGAATGTGTAAACTTATTTAGGTCTCATATTACAGGTCATCGGATATCTTTTATTCTGTATTTATTTTTTACTCTACTGATGAGGAAGGAGGAAAGATTGCAAGAAGCAGATAACAAACTGTAAATTAAAAAAGAAAATACATCTGAATATAGATTAAATATATTTGTAACAACAAAGTGATAGCATCCAAGTCTCATTTATTTTGGAAAACACCTGCGTATTGCATCAAGTATATAATCTGAACAGTTTCTTAGAATACATTTCTCTTTTCTGCAGCTTGCTTTATCAAACTGCTTTATATACTGTTTTCTGGAGCAATTTATGTTTAGATCTGTTTTGATTAACTGTTACTAGAAAAACAGAAAGGAGAAAGTAATTGATTGTCAGAGTATTCAGGAAGTAATTTCTATTGTTATTTCATTAATAAAAAAACTTGGGTTAAAAATATAAAGGTGAAACAGACAATTTTTAAACTGATAAGCAATCTAAGTGAATAATTGCTTTTCTATCATACAGAGTTTTGACAATTGATGCTTTCAGATCAATACAACACAGGTAATGAAAACTTTGTTATCAGAAAGGTGCAATATATCACTTTAAAGGATAGTATTTCTTCAAACAACTTATAATGGAGGCCCAATTACTAATTTTGATATGCTCTTACTACTAATGAATATATAGATGTATGAACATAATGTTAGTTCTGCTACTGATAGTCACACTAATACCTACTATTCCTCGAACATATTTAAAAAAATACCTCTTTGTATTTTGAAGCTTGTCAAAGACTGTGGTATTTGTTTTCCTCACCCCAGGCCACAACCTTTTACTTCACTTTCATTCAGATGTTGAGATATCCTTTTCACCGTAAGTTTTATGAAGACAACAAACAAAGACTATAACCCCAGCCTTGACATTTTGCAGTTAAAGCAAAAATGATCTCATGGCTAGTTGTCACTGAAAAGGTCCATTTTTGGCCTGGTATTTCTGCCATTTCCATTTCACCAGAGCTGGCCCCAGAATTACATGATTCAGAGAATCGGTGCAGAGTGCACTTTTCATATCTTTCTTGTAAGATTGATTTTTGGCTCATTTAACTCCCTGGCTCAGTTCATCAGGGAGTCAGAGAAGCACCAGGGTGGCTCAAAGTGTTGAAGGCTGTAATGTGAAATGATACTCTAAATGACACTTATAGGTTACAGAAAAAAAATAAAAGAGATTAAGAGATCAGTTTTAAACTGAGCCACATCAAGCAGAAGTTATTACCAACATTTCTTCATGAAAGATACTTGAAATCAAATTCTTTAAGTAAGTCAAACATTTGTTGCAATAACAATCAAAGGAGCAAGGGTGGTAAGAAAAGTGTAACTTGCACAGAAAAATATTACCTTCTAAAAATGCATTATAGAAATGGTGTCTCAAGCAATATGCTTCTGGATTGTTCCATAAAAAGAGCTTTTTATGACTGACATATGCTACTCCATTTCTTTCTCCCCTTTATTTTCACCTTTACTGAGGTTTAAGTCCCACTGAGTTATGTGTAGTTTCATCTGAGAGAGAACTGCATGGTAACATAAGCAGAAACAATTTAAAACTGATCCATTCTATTTAAAATCCTATGTCAAGTCTGAGTTTACCATTCGTCAACGCCCTTCTGTTCCTGACACACACCATATGCGTTTCATTACGATCATAACTTCACTTGTGTTAGCATATGGAACAATTCAGTAAGGACAAAGGTTTGTGTGTGAAACGCATAAAGAAGGAAATTTCTAGTAGTTCTAAGAATATGTTGGGAAATTAAGTGAATTCAGCTGTGTATGCCAACAGTTTTCCATGACCTTCTTATCACCTTCTTAACTTTGAAAATTATTTGTTAATTCAGAAATAATTTAAAATACGTTCTGCTGGGAGGAACATTTTAAAATATGTCCTCACTAAGCAGTCTGATGTGCAGTATCATAAACTTACAAAAGAAAGCTGTGTAATGTGAAATGTGGTTGAACAAATAAAAATCTAATAAATTAATTACAATTAAGTGCAAATCTAGGAATTTTCTCAGTTATATTAATAAATCTTGCCATACTGGTGGCAAGAACCAAAAATTAGATTCAGCAGATTTAAACTGATGGAGCAGTTTTGACAGCAACTGCAGGGTTAAAATACAACCCTGTAGTCACAAAGTAGCTTTTGCATATAGGAAAATCACCACAGTGGAAGACTGGTGGGAGGTGTGCACACATTTCTGATTCAAAGGATTGCTCATTTTGTGTGCACTGTATAAGTCACCTTTAAGAAAGAAAGAGAGAGGAACTTACTGAAGGAAAAGAATGAGAAAAGACATGGAGAAAGGTAAGGAAAAAAAAATTGTACTGGAGACTATATTGTATTAAAAAGATAAATGGTAGTTTGTAATGAAACATCCATATTTCTAATGAGGGTGGATTTTTTATCATTCTAGGTTTATAATTATGCTTGTATTAACAAATTTTATTCTTTGTTGTGACACTGCCTTAGCTCAGATCCTTCCTGCTCAGTGGCTGCACTATGCGTGGGCTAAAAACCATCGTTCTTCATTTCTCTGTCTTTATTTTTAGGGCCTGCAGACCTGACTCCTCTCAACAGCACCATAAGATAGGGCCAATCCCATTGGAATCAATGAAGGAGTTGTATAGGATCGGGCCTCCCTCTGTTTCCAGCCTGAAAGATCATTACACATATAACTGTACACCGTCACCTTCCATTCTTTACTCTCTATCAGTTTGAGCATCCAAGTGGAATGTTTTAAAAAAGCCAAGAACCATTTTAGCATAAAACTCTTTATGGTTACCAAGGAAGGTTTCAAGTCGTTAATAAAAAAATAGGTTTTAAAGAGTCTTTTAGCTGAGCTGTGCTACACCTCAACATAGGTTTCTTCTTGCACCATGCAAGATAAGCTTTGGTTTTCTCCTTATGAATAAAAGTTTAGGACCAAGTTTGTCCCAACAGTAATTCTCAGCAGAAATAGGTGTCAAATGGTCTTCCTGTGTTCCAAGTCATGTTTAGACGTTAAACCATGACAATGGTAAAAACTTCAGCTCTCAAAAGTGCTACCCAGTCATAAACTTTCTTCAAAAGTGGGAGGTCTTTCATATAGACTAATGGTATTGTAGAAATTTCCAGTGTGGGGTTTGATTTTGTGCTTGCCTTTTAAAAAAACCCAAAACCTTAAAGATTCAAGTCTGTCAGCAGCCTCCTAAAACGGTTCTGTTTAATCTGTAATCAAAAATGAACTCAAGACCTATTTATCTCACTTCAAAATGCACAGAGAAAAAAGTATCCAGTCATTCTACCTTCTCAAGTGTTTCTACACTCAAGCTTTCTACAATGTTGTTTCCCTGCTAAGAACATATGGTTATGACTTCAGAATTGGATCAGATCTGAAAATCACTATGAATGTAGAAATGGATTTTGATAGATCATTGAATACAGGTAGAATGTTCTTTTCTAGGATTTATTTCCATAGTAACTGTTCAATTCAACAACAACATACTACAGTCAGTCTCTCTGTGTGTCTAGAGACTATATCGTTCCTACTTGAATTGATTTTGAATTATTTCTTAGCCATTGTTTAGCCTGCCTGTGGGAAATAAAGTGTCCAGAAATTACCAGGGAAATTGTGACATCAGCTTTGTATAAAATGCAGAGGCTGTCTAGTTCCCTTGCACTGTAAAGGAGGTGTCGATTTCTCTAATTTTAAGAAGGAACAAGAAATAGAAAACTAAGAACTAAGCAAGAATTAAGTGCGAACGACACAAACACCACGAGGAGCTGGGACAGTCAGCTTCCTACCCCGCTGCCAATTGTCCAGATCCACTACAGCCTGACGGTCTTTGGGAATTACACATTTATGTGTCCTCTGCCCACCAGTTGTGTATGACCAAAATCAGCCAGGAACCATATAATGAAGTCCCCTCTGAAATACATTTTCACTTTGGGACTTTTTAAGAAGGAACATAGACCCCTCTCCTTCCTTTCCTTAACCTTTCTCCAATGCCATATTTTGTTACAAAAGAAAGATTTCCAAACGCAGGAGTAAGCAGGACATGCTGAACTCTTAATGGAAATTAGGTAATGATGGCTTCTGCTGCTGTTTTGTGTTACAGAAATTACACATGCCAGCGACCATAACAGGGTTCGAATCTAGGTTTCCATTGGATCAATAAGCCAAAAGAGAGAGTCCTCTGTAAAAGTACTTTTTATTAATAACACTACAGCTCGGACTGGGTGTCTCTGAAGAGGGAACCCAAACAAAGAAATCCCTGGGCAATTATACCCTTACAATCTAAATTCCCCACTACTCACATGACAGTTCAGACCAACAGTAATATTAGGGTCTGAGGTCTTCCCGTTCTTCATTGGGTCCCTTCACTGTCTCTAAGTGGGCCATTTCTTTCCTTATGTCTAAGGCTGCAGCTTCTGTTCATGAATGTAGCTTCCTTATCTTCTGCCTTGAACTGTCTCTGAGGCCGCCTTTTCACAGAATGACAGAATCGTTAAGGTTGGAAAAGACCTTTAAGGTCATCAAGTCCAACCATCAACCAAACACCACCATGCCCACTAAACCATGTCCTGAAGTGCCACGTCCACACGTTTTTTGAATACTTCCAGAGATGGCGACTCCACCACCTCCCTGGGCAGCCTGTTCCAATGCCTGACCACTCTCTCAGTAAAGAAATTTTTCCTAATATCTAATCTAAACCTCCCCTGGCACAACTTGAGGCCATTTCCTCTCGTCTTATCACTAGATCCGTGGTAGAAGAGACCAACACCCACGACGCCACAACATCCTTTCAGGTAGTTGTAGAGAGCGATAAGGTCTCCCCTCAGCCTCCTCTTCTCCAGACTGAACAACCCCAGTTCCCTCAGCCGCTCCGTATAGGACTTGTGCTCCAGATCCCTCACCAGCTTCGTTGCCCTTCTCTGGACACACTCCAGCAATTCAACGTCCTTCTTGTAGTGAGGGGCCCAAAACTGAACACAGTATTTGAGGTGTGGCCTCACCAGTGCCGAGTACAGGGGCACGATCACTGCCCTACTCCTTTTACTTGATTAAGTAAAAGTTCACCACATCTAGGTGAAAGTTCACAGCTTGCGACCTAAGGCTTCAACAAATTTAGCTACTAATGTTAAGCAAGTCATGCTAAACAAGTTCTATATAAGCAGCATACCAAATCACACAATGTTTGAATTTTTTTTTGTCACACATCTTTGCCTTTGGACTTTCTTGGACTAAGTCTGTTACTGCCCCTAAGGTATTCTTGGATACTGTAATGATCTGTAGCATCATTTCAGATTTGAATGATACATATAAAAACCCCCAAAATTCTCTTACAGACATGGTAGTAAGAGTTCACATTTGTCAGAGATTAATTTTTGTTATAATATTCCCTATGAATACATTGTAGGGTAAAGTCAGATTTACGCAAGCCTGATTACGCACTCAGCTGGATAGAGATGAGCTAGGTTTGACCTGGAGGCCTTGTAACTATATTAAGGTTACATTGCAGCTGAACTGATATAACACAGAAAAGATGGGAAAGAATTGCATAACAGAAGATGTACCATTACAGTGTGCAGTTAATAGCTATCCAGCGTGGCTCATTTTGGATAATGTCTCGAGATGAGATTTCCAACTGCAGGCCAGTAGTTTTTCTAATAACATTGTGGAAGATTAGAAAAATTTTCTCAGTCATAGAACTGCTCAGAGAACAAAGGAGTATTATCTATGACCTCAACTGTGCCCCAAAAATATACTTTTCCCCTTTTTACCTGAGCTTGTAAAGGAACATGTCTGGTACAACCTGTATGTGTCTCTCACAACATTTCAGCACAGACTAATTTTCCACAATAAACAAAATGCTTCTTCAAGCCTAGTTCCTCACCTGTTTAGGCAGCAAAGAGCCAATTCTAGACCCTAATTTATAGGGTGGGTTTGTCTGGGTTTTTTGCTAAACTAATATTATAAAAAAATAGTTTTGTCCTAAATTGTTAGTTTGTTATCCAATGTGCATGATGACATTTTCTGGTTACATTTGTAGGAATCAAAGGATAGTAACATGTTAGTGTACTGAATTAATCTTAATGCAGTACACAGTTGCTGTTTTAATCCTTTCTTACAGACAAGGCTTGGATATTATGGAGCCTTCTTATATCCTCTGAGAACAGTAGGCAGTATGTGAGATTTGAATGAGACTTTTGAATAGAGAGAGTATTTTGTTTTAAAGAAGGGCACTTTGAACACAGATCTAGTCTGAAGCATACCAGCTTCAAACAGATAGAGACTGTTGCAGTTTTTAATGAACACGTCAGTTACAGTCTCAGAAGATGATGCTATTCGACCTAGGAACACAAAAGCATTGCAGCTGTTTAGAAAGGCAGAAGCAAAGCTTTGGTATTTAGTGTCCCTGGAGACAAGGGCAACTGCAAGCTATATGTTCTGTTCCCACTGGAGTATGGCCTCTTCTATTCTCCTTCCCAAACCAGTGTGTGATATTGGCATGTATGCTGGTATCTTACCAGAATATGGCTACATTTCAAGACCGAAGGAAGAAATTACCACAGTAGTTTATATGTTGATTTATTTCACATCCCTATATTGCATTGGCATGCCTGCGAAACAAAACAGCTACAGAAACATATATTTTGACACATACTTTAGTTCATTGTAAGCTTCGTAAATGATTGGGCTTACCCATTGATGGTGCTCAATGGATGTTCACAGCTATGGGAGCAGAGATTTAACCCTGCAGACCAGCTGGCATGCTAACACAGCGGTGGCTGATGCAGACAGGGGTACACTACAAAAAACTGGCACGTCTGATCCTAATTTGGAAGCGAACATAGGAACTTGAAAGTCAAAGAGTTACATCTACTAATGTATATTTCTGAACATGGCCAGTATCCAATATTTTAGTGGAAAAATAATCAGTAGTTCTGCAATGTGACTGGTTTCTTCTAACCTTATTGTAAAAAGCTGGTTTATGGCCTGAAGCATGAATATTCTATCATATAGCGTTCTGTGCATCAGATGTAAGATAGAGTATTCCATTTACCTTTAGTATTGTCAAACTCGTGATTGAGTACTTTAATCAGATTAATTATGAGGCAAGTTCAAATTTCAGAGTGTGCCTTTTACTTACTTCATAGACCAATGAAAGCTGTTAAGCCTAAGACAGAGTTGTATCCTACCTCTCTAAAGACCACGTGAATCACATCAGAGACAAAAGGACAGTAGCAAGATGTTGGTAGAAAAGATAAAATGTCTTTTTTATTCCTACCTGAGAAACTCATCCAATGAGCTTGTGAGAATTGGAAAACAAATAGGAAACAGATTTGAAAAGATAGTTTGCAAAGGCAAAGACCCAACATGCAAGCAAAGACTGGTTTTAAATAGATAAAAAAATCTGTTTGTCTCTTGATATTCCCACAGCCTATTTTTATTTTTATTTCTTTTCTTGGATATAACAGCTGCTTTCATGGTAGTTCATTTTCTCTCCCTCCAGACCGCATTGCTGTCAGACGAACAACTACGTTGTTTACTGGGTTTCATGTATGCCCATTATTATCCCACTGACTCTGTCTCCTGGCCTGCAATTATCTACCAGCTACAGCAATGGAAAGGAACACCCAGAAAGAGAACTGTGAGATTGCACTACTCCTCAGCTAATACACAACGACAGGAAAAGAAAAAATCTGCTTGTCCCCAAGCAGGAGAAAACAAAAACTACAGGCGATCGCACCACACCTATTCAAACACAGCACACACGAGGAAAATAAATAAATAAATAAATCCCAGTGCCAAGAGCTTGTGCCACTCTAATGGTAACAAAGGAGCTAATGTACATAATAAAGAAAGCTAAATCCCTTCCCCATTGTATTTCAAAGAAGAGAACAAAAGTAGCTTTACATACGTCAAGCACATCACTTAGAGAAATAACAGCAGCCTCAAATCATTCACTCCTCAAGAGACTGAACTTGTAAATTGGCCATCAGAAAGGTTAGAGTGGTGGAAAACACAGAAAAGAAGATAAAAGTTAAACCATCAAGGACGAAAGGTAGAAAAGTGTTACTATTTAATGAGCAACGTAAGGGATTGCTGCCGTATAATGGTTAGAGTGACTGCACACATCCAAAAATGTTTACCACCATATATATTTTGAAAGTTAACAAAGCAAAACTGAAACGCTCAAATACGTATGTAACATTCGTCTACTTATTACAGTTGGGATCTTGCTATATTGGACTTAATCAGTTTCAAGGAAGTTGTGTAATTCTTTCTTGACCATGCCATTATAGATATTTGTCTTTCCTCTTGCTGTGCCCCTGATGTATTCTGACGTTGCCTCTAACCTGTGTCAAGCTACAAGCTCAGTAGCTGGGAGTACTTATCCTCCCAGAGCTACAGATACCTAGCTCATCAACCTGAGTTATATGCCAATATTTAAGAATAGCTTTCCTAATGTATTTATACAGAGGTTATAATTTAGAAGTTTCTTCCATTAAAAAAACAAAAACAAACAAATGAACACCCCTCCCCAATTCGAAAGATATTTCCAGTACTTTCCAAATACTTATTTCCAGTGCTTAGTGGGGAAAACAACTGAAAGTCATTATTTTGCAAGACCGGAAGAACTGCCAAGGAAACATCTCTGTAGTTAAAAAAGGAAATGGTATGCTCTTATGTTAGCAATGATAACCACCAGATAATGGAGTTGATGAATGAATAATGCAAAATCCTTTCTTTAAAATTAAAATTAATTCACTTAACCTAGGCTGAGTTAGGCATCTACCTTGAGTTTTGGTGTCGTGTTTCACAAACACAAGATATAGCTGCCAACACTTATGCCCTAGAGATCTTCTATCAAGGGAGAACATGTAAAGGACATGAGGCTGGGTTATGAAACTGTGACAAGCAAGCTAACACATGTAACAGAAAACATGCTTTTCAATAAAGTTGAATATATGTAAAACCATTCTTCAAATTAATTCTTCAAAGTCTAGTTTTGTATTCGTCTAGTTTTTGTATTGCCCCTGGCTGATGTGTTGTTTTACCTTTGTAAAACCCTATCCCCAAAACAACATCAAATATAACCTGTGGGAGCATGAAACTAACAATCTAGGCTACTAGTTTGGAGACTGACACCCTTCGCAGCTTAACATTCACTTAAAAAACTATTTCTTACCTATTGATACATTCTCTCTGGAGCAAAATTGGTGATATTCAAACTGACATTCCACGTCTGTTTATCACACATTTAAAGCCCCTCGCTTTTGAGTGTGGGAAGAGTGCTGTTCAGCAATAAAAATCAGTTTTATTTTTCTTTCCCCCAAAATGCAAAATGCTTTGGATATTGAGTTTTGTTTTCTTTTAAATCAAAAGCTGGAACAAAGGATGTTTAATTATTCATTCATAAGAACCCTGAAGCACTTCTAGCCAGTATCAGTAACCACTATTGACATTTTTCCTGTTCTGATCAATAGAGAAATAGTCAACAAAGTTCAAATATGCAGAATTAATATCAAACGAACAGATGGATAATGGCAAGTGCTTCCCTTTCAGGTATTCTTTCTAGTTGAAAATTTAGACTCAAATATCTGATATCTATTTACATTCACTTAATAGTCAGAAAGAAGTCCTGCAAAAATAATGAGAAAAAAATTAATAGTTGTTTTTGTTTTGAAGGCGGAAATCTCATATCTGGAAGGATAATTATACAGTTTGTAGAGCTGAATGATCACACTACACGAAAGGCATTATGTATTTTGCTCTGATATCTTTTTTCAGAGCAAAGTCTAAGTTTGTTTCTGTTATGCCTTGTGATTTTTGAGAGGGATGGAATCACATAGCGTGCCGATTTGCTACACACCAGGAAAAACCTTTTCGGACAATGCGAACACTCACCAGCTTGAAAAGAACAAAGAATATCTGCCTATGGAGGAAATGCAATAAAACAACATTTATATTTGTCTCAATGCAAGATACCTTTTTTCCTCCCCATTACTACAGTTTAAAATCCAAACAGTCTTCGATTCATTTATTGAGAAGGTGCAAAGGGAAGGATCTTATCATAGAATAACAAACTGCTGCAGCTTGTCTGTGCCACACTAACTGCCTTGTATACTGCTCTTATCCTGTGGTAAATGTGAGTTCTATAATCACTACTCTGAATCGCAGTTTTATAAATTCACATTGTATTTCCAAAACCAACAATGACCTCTCTAACACTGGTAATTTCTTGGTTTTTTTTTTAGCATAAGTATGGTAAAACATAACCAACTTAAACAGTATTCAAATTGCTGGGAGATGATGGTTTTCTTCCTTGTTTTGGAAAATACCTGGTAGGGTGCTTTGATATCACTGCTTGAGGGTATTATTCATACTTGCAGCCTAAGACCTTTATGCACCATTGAGCAGACTTCATTTTCGCATCTGTTTCAAGCCCAGAAAATACAGCAACAAACCATGAGTCCTTTTAAAGATATATATTTCTATTATTATTTGGGATGATTTGTTATCCTACATGCTGAAGTTTTTCTAAAAAGGAAAAAAAAAATTGAAACAGGTCATTTATTGTGGTTGCCAGAAAAGCTATATAGGCCTTATTTTGGTTTGTTTAGGTTAGTTGGCTGATGACAAAGATCCTTGGGAATTAAAAAAAAAAAAAAAAAAAAAAAGAGAAGGAAAGAGAGAGAGAGAGAACACCAGAGAAGTGCTTGTTTTCAAGCCAAGGACAAAACATTTAGGTACTGTTCAGTTTGTATATATGAACTACATCATTAGCACACACCCTGTTGTTATGCCAATTGGAGCTTTAGAACATAAATTTTGAGCTCAGATATCCAGAGAAGTAACTGGAGAAAATACTATCAGCATCAAACTGAACATCTGAAATAAGACTAATTACTTCTTTCTCTAGGCTGGATTTATCAGTTCTGCCTGGTCATTTCAGACTGCATCAGTTTACCTGCTGGGATACACTGAAACGTATGCATGGTCCCACATGCATACCAAACAGGCACCTACTGAAGTATGTTCGTCTGGAAAGAAACCATAGTTTTCTCTCCACAGAAATCAAGCAATAGGATAAAAATTGAAGGTAATGATGGTGAATAACCAAATCTCAGTCCGAAAATGGGATTAGAAGAGAGTCACATCTGCTAATACAGATATAGGCTTTATTTCCAGGCTAGATAGCAGTTGGATAGGGATGATTAATGAATTTTCAGTCAACCTCTGAACAGCTTTCAGACTACAAAGTGGCTGCACTCCACAGATTTTGTACATTCCCTTAATAATCATATGTATTCATAAGTATATTTAAAGAAATATAATTTGTTTCCATTAACGGTGTACTGATAATAATAAGTGCTGCAAAGCTCAGCCTTCATAGGCTCCTGCCTTGTTCTGTTAGCACATCGGTAAGTTACTATATCCATATGTCAGCTGTAGTACTAAAATTAAGACTTTGATGTCATAACCAATTTAAAATCCCTTGGACACCTAGAATAAATCTACAGTGCTTTAAGAAAAGGGTCAGGGGATAAGTCTGAGCACTGGCACTCATGACTTTCCATCTTGTTTATTTGCTAGCTAAATTCCTGTCTCAGTTTTGGACTCCTCTAACTAACTCTAAGACAAATTTCCTACAGAGAAAGCTATCCATAAATTATCTACAGCAAACCAACCCATGCCATCCAGTTTCCAAACCAGTAACTGGTCCCAGTCCCTCCTTTCCAAGACAATTATTTAAAAAAAAAAAAAAAAAAGACCTTTGCCGATGTATGTATTTACAGATACGTATGTAGTGTGTGTATATATATACAAGCATTTTCCTCTCCTTCTATGTATGCATATTTCAATTTTAAAATTAAAAAAATGCCAGATTTACCTCTCTCTTATTTAGCAATAACCAGAGCTGCCTACTAGTTAATGCTGGATAAAGTACATTTTCAATTGTTTTTTAAAGCCTCTGTTTTCTTCCATTTAAATTGAGATTAAATAAAATGAAAATCTGACACATCTGGGAAAGAAAAAAAAAAATCTTACAGAATATTTCCCATCCTATTTATTTTTTATTCCAAAGGACTTTTTCTTCTCTCCATTTCCAATATGCAATAAATGACATGAATTAAGATATGTAGTATTTATGTACGTGTACCACTACTCCTAAGCATTTCAGGTGGGTGAGATGTACCGCAAAATCAACAGTGCAGGAAACACACCTTCTGCTCTCTTATTGGATCTGCTTGTGTGGGCAGAAGTTGTCCGATATTTTCTTATAAAAATGATTGCTGTGTTTTGCAAGTTTTCTGTTTTCCCTCCCCCAAAAAACCCAAAACGCCACACCTTGGAGGATAAGAAAAATAAAATTTCTTTACTTCATTCCATCTCTCTATTTTTTCACCACAGAAACAGAATCACACAGAATCACAGAATCGTTAAGGTTGGAAAACACCTTTAAGATCATCAAGTCCATCCATCAACCTGACACCACCATGCCCACTAAACCATGTCCTGTTTAAACCTAAACAACCCAAAACCAGGGGCAAAAAGAGCAACAGAGGGCACTAAAAAGGTGTTCTATGTATATTTTTCCTGAGAAGACTAAATCAATGCTGAAGGATAGATTTTTTTTTTATCTCTCCCGCTACTGCATTTGTCTTTATCCATGTAGGGGAAAATTAAGAGGTGGGATCAAGTTATAAGATTTTTATATACATGGATGAGTAAACATGAGTTTAGTAGAAAGGCAGAAATATACCTCAGTTTAAGTGAAGTCCATGTTACAGAAAAGCTAGTTAGCAGTGTGGTCTCCTTCAGAATACACAGTCAGCCTAGGTCTCATAGTTAGATATGAATTCTCTTTAATTATTGTGGTTCTGGTTGCATTGAAAAGGAGCAATGACTTTCAGCCCTGAGTTATGCCCACTGAGCATGGAGGTTGCAGAACTGTGTGAAGCCCAAGTTTAAAGTTTATTATTCCATGGAATAAGTATCAATTCTGGCAGCCTTGTGAGAGGAGCTGAGAAATTTCAATTTTATTTAGCTTCTACATTTGAGGAAAAAAAAAAGACATGGGACTAAGTTATGAGATTTCTGTATAGTTTCAATGATAGAATAAAAGTGTAATTCTTCCATGTGAAAATTTTCAGGTTAACCTGGGACTTTGAATTTCTGTAGATATCATTCTTGCAAAGGTATCAAATTTTGAAAGAGCAAAGGTGGGGTAGAGGTGTACTGGACAAAAAATTTGCTCTTTAACCCAGTATTTTTTCCTGTGTAAGGCTATCTTGATTTGTAAGTTTTTAAAGGTCCTGTCAGGAAATGGAACCTACACAGCACGGCATATCTGGGCTGTTTTGAAAGCTATAGCTGATGATTATAGAATTAGCCCATGTAAAGACCTACAAATACTTGTGCAAACAATTCACTAAACAACCAAAGACAAACAGCTGTGCAAAAGCTGTGACCTTTTTGTGGCTTGTTTGCAAGTGGTAGAGATTTGTTTATTTAATCGCATAAGTTAGAGTTCAGTCAGCTGAAATAACATTAAAATACCACCAAAGTCATCCTGAGAAAAAAACATACTGGAAGTCCTTATTGTGCCTATCATTTATAACCTGACGGAAGCTGATATACATTAATCTTCTTACTTTAGTCACGTCATTTGCTTCTATTAATTTTCAGAAGGACTAGCCTAATGATTAAAGTGATAAATATGAGAGTAGCATTTGCAAGACTGATGCTTCAGTAAGCAAGCTTCAGAAAAACTGCAAACCCATGCAATACACTAATAAGGCACCACCTGCCTGACTCCCGTGGGCCAGCTGTACACTCCAGTGATTTTCCAAGGTGGATATGATGTTAAGTACATGGCAGAGAGCACGCTGGGGCCGTCACACAGAGAGGAGAGCAGTGATCCATGGCTTTGTTGTAGCAGAAAGAAAACAAAATAAGAAAAATGAAGTTTCAGGTCTATGTGAGTGCTCCTTCTCACCCTTGACACAGTACTTGGTGCATTATTGGGTGTATTATTCTAGAGCTAATGGAGTTCTCGGAATCCTATTTGCAAATCAACTTTAAGAAGGAAAAAATGCAGGAACCTGTGTATAGTCAGATGAGTGGGACAAAGCATTACGGCATTCAGACAGCATTTTAATGCCTGAATTTCATACTTTTGAAGCTGTTAGACACCTGCTGCTGCATCAGCATTTTAAAATGCAAAGGGAGGGGAAATAACATTTTTTCTTCTTCTGGCAAGTGGCTGCTAATGTTGTTCACCTTAGTAGCGATTTCTCCATTTGCATCGGTAGATAATTATTTGGGGAAACACTTTTCTCAGCAATCTCTCTTTTTAAAGCCAAAGTAAGGCATTTACTTTTCAAACCGAAGACAAAATATTGTGTCATGCAGTTTGGCTGTAAAGTTTTACAGATAAATTAATTTGTATTGGAAGCAGGCCAGTCAAGGCAGTTTTTGTTGGAAATGAACTCTGGAAAACAGCTGTGCTATAGTTCAGTAGAGCTGTTTGTAAGAGGCAGAAGAACTATGTTTTGATGTTTCCATCACCTGTGATGGAGGTAGTGGCAACATCCCAGAGCCAGAGGTCTACACAAGAACTGGTCCCAATGACAGCTGCTAGGAGCACTCAAGAAGAATGTCTGTCCTCTTGCAGGCCTCTGGAGACTCTTCTCTCACCTCCCATCCTGACTAATGTCCCAGCTACCATGCTGACTCCCTTATAATCCCTTCACAAAATTTCCCCCTAACAGCAGAAGGCAGTACTGAAGAACATTCCAGTAGCTAAAGTAGTTGTAGTAGTTAGATCAGGAAAATATATGTTATACAAAAGGCTGAACAACTCTTCCTTTTAGGAGGGTACTTGCAGAGTGTCCTTATCCCCTCCTGGCAGACAGGACCCTTCTTCAGCTTGAAAATCTGGCCATCAGTTATTCCCCCAGTAATCAGGTGATTATTTGAACATGAAATGCCAGTAGGGCTGTGGAAGTACAAGGATAAATTCAGCTACCTTTACAAGGAAAGACTTACACAAGAAAAGCTGTTCTCCATCATCTTCAGTTACTAAAAAACAGGAAATATATTTCATTCTTCCTGTAAAGCAGAAATATCCCAGTTGTCTCACTTTTAAAAAGTTAAAAAAAAAATTAAAAACAATAGAAGCAACACACTGAATATTGACTTTTCTCTTTTGCTGGTAGAATGTCATCATCTCTCCATGTGATTAATTTACTTAAAACCTACCTAGTTCTCATAGTCTTTAAAGGTCAAAGGACCTTTGGAATAGAAATATCAACAATTTTTCAATTGAATTTGGGTGCATTTTGAAAGATTACCCTAAGTTAAGCACTCTGTTCTATATTACAAGATAATATCGTTCTTCTAGAAGAGAGAGATAGGTCAATCAGTAGCCTACCCTCATTCAACATATCGCTTAAAAAAAAAACCAACCTGAAAACACAAGACAGAACACTGGTCTGGGTTTTAATTTCTCTGTAAATTGAAGAGTAAACAGACACACACACACACTGCCTTCCACTGTCCCTTTTGGCCTGTGCTTTATGTGAGGGACAAAGTATTTTTATGAGATGGTGCTAGGGGTCTCAGTCAAGATTAAAACGCCTTTCTGATGGGGCTTTTTCCCCCCCTTTATAGGTAAGAAACAGTGTTTTCTCTTTGCAAGTCATAGAGGTGAGACTGATAGATGTTGAGGAAAAAAAAGTAAATGATCTCTCTACAGAGAACAGAAACATGAGGAGAGTGTTTTACTTCATATTCACTATGATATCTGTATGTGAAGTAGACAAAACCCACTGACTTTCAATCCAGTGTTTTTAACATGAGGCAACAAATTCCTGTTTGTGGAGGGTATATAGAAGGTTATGTACAAGCAATTATATTACATGTGAGTTTCACAATTTATACAATAAGGTACACATTACACATATCTAAATATACACACAGAGCTCATTGTCCTACACAAAAGTACGCAGTCACATGCCTTCCTATTAAAATCATGTGTATGAGGTAGCAGCTACTTAAACTAAATTTCAAACCTTAAATATTTCAAATTCCAGACTGCTTCTTTTGAGAGTGAGGAGAACTGAGCAAACTGCAAAAGCTGAATTTCATTACATCAGGAAATTCCAAAGATTTATAGTACTTCAAATGTGGTACCAAAATTTTAAAATTGCAAGTTTTTACAGCAATTAGCCTGATATTTGTCTATGTTTAAAATACAGCCATGTAATTCAGGACACTCATCAATACGAAACTGAAAGCTAAAGTGTAAGTGATGTTCCTGAACATAATTTAATGGAAAGTAACTCCGCCTATCAAATCTTCTGAACAGAACAGATCTTTCTGCTATAGCTACAGTTTCAAGGCCTTTGGCATAACACCTTGATTCAGAACAAAAGGAACACATACAAAACTTGACCACAACAATATTGTAACCACTTCTCAGGTCTAAATTGGGAGCACAAAGAATCCTGCAGAGTCCAGTCTGTTCATCAAGCTTAAAGGAAAATAATTCAGAGCTTAGCTAAAAGTCATCATTGGAATGAGATGGTAAAGTCAAGGAAAAAGTGTGCTAGACAGGATGGTAGGGTCTTTAAGAAAAGACTTAAGGTTTTTCTAAAAGACTGTAATTGAAAGGTCATGTTTATGACTTGTTAATCCTCTGGGTCTATTTTTATCTCACACTGTCTGTATTACCTTCAGTATTTCCCAGCACTTTTTGCTGTGCTATAAGGTGATGTTTAAAATCTCATGTTTCAGGTCTTCAGTTCGTTAGTTATACTCTTTTCCTTGTGGATGATCAGAAAAGGTTTCAGTTAAACCAAAAAAACCCCCACCGAAACACTTGCCGCTAAAACAAGAGACTTTGGATGCCAGCTGGCTATGAAATACCTGTATGGCAAGTCAGTGCATTTAATCTTCATTGATCATGAGATTCGGACCCAGCAGCAATCTTACCTCATTATGTAATGGTGTAAATTTGAAAGGTGAAGTAGAATGAAGGAAAGAAAGAGGATAAAAAGAAGATACTCCCTTATCGGAACCATGGGGAATAGGCTGACTGCTGGGTCAGTCATACTAATAACCCCTTGCTGTTTCCAGATGTGACATCTAGTGCCATCTCAGCCTCAAAGACTGAAAAGAGCCACTTGGCTTGCATGAGCATAATTTAAAGGTCTATGGTATACATGATATTAGATTAAAGGGTCAAAAGGTCTCTTAGGCTCTCTTAGATCTTACATACAATTTGGGTATTGTAATAAATGTCACCAAAAAAATTAAAAATAAATAAATAATAATTTAAAAAATCAATGTCCAGGGCATCTTTAAGCATTTTAAACATTTCAGGTTTGTGACTGACAAGCTTGCAAACTGATAGTGATACTAAGAACTCAAGTAATATATTTCATCACATCTTTAAATCACACTCATGGATAAATCAGCTTTATAAAAACTGATGAGTTAAATTATCAATTAATAGATTACTATCATATAAAAACTACAGAATTTGTGTGTTAAATGTACTATAGCAGAAGATTGTCACAGCACTAATGAGGGGCAACCGATTGAAACCATTTTGTAAGTCTTGGTTAACAGCTTTCCCTTCACATCTGCTTCAGGGCTAAACATCATTGGTATACTGACTAGTTCTTTGCTCAAATTCCACAACTGTCCTCGCTATGTAGTAAATGTTAGGGATAACATTTAGAGATTCATTCATTAAGCTTTCTTCCTCCAACGTATATAGGCAATTTTTGTAATCTCTCAGGAGAGTTTGGTGATAATATTTTTTCAGTCTGTGATAAGGTGGGGTTAAACTGTTTTCTTCACTGCTGCTTTTCAGAGTGTATCTGCTTAAAGTGCACTGTAATAGCTAAAGGGTTGTATTACTCAGATTAGGAAGCAGGGCCACAGATATATCCATCAATCCTAAGCCAAAGGCTGAGAGACACAAGAATTAGTCTTCCATTTTCCAGGGGTTGCAGGAAAGAAATCATGCTCAAGGTTTTTGTCTTCTAATTTTGCAGCGAAGATGCCTATGAAGCTTCACCCAGAGCCTGCAAGTATGGATGTGTGGTGGGTTCACCCTGGCTGGATGCCAGGTGCCCACCAAAGCCGCTCTATCACTCCCCTCCTCAGCTCGACAGGGGAGAGAAAATATAACAAAAGGCTTGTGGGTCGAGATAAGGACAGGGAGAGATCACTCAGCAATTACCATCAAGGGCAAAACAGACTTGACTTGGGGAAATTCATTTAATTTATTATGAATCAAACCAGAGAAAGGTAACAGGAAATAAAATCAGATCTTAAAACACCTTCCCCTGCCCCTTCCTTCTTCCCAGGCTTAACGTTACTCCCAAATTCTCTACCTCCTCCCTACCAGCAGGGCAGGGGGACGGGGAATGGGGGTTGCAGTCAGTTCATCACACGTTGTTTCTGCCACTCCTTCCTCCTCAAGGAGAGGACCCCTCACACTCTTCCCCAGCTCCAGCGTGGGGTCATTCCCACAGAAGACAGTTTTCCATGAACTTCTCCAGCATGAGTCTTTCCCACGGGCTGCAGTTCTCCACAAGCTGCTCCAGCCTGGGTCCCCCCACGGATGCTGTCCTTCAGGAACAGGCTGCTGCAGTGTGGGTCCCCCATGGAGTCACAAGTCCTGCCAGCAAACCTGCTTCCAGCGTGGGCTTCTCTCTCCACAGGTCCACAGGTGCTGCCAGGATCTTGTTCCAGTGCAGGCCTCCTACAGGGTCACAGCTTCCTTCGGTTGCATTCACCTGCTCCAGCGGCTATCTGCTCTACCATGGACCTCCATGGGCTGCAGGGACACAGCCTGCCTCACCATGGTCTTCACCACAGGCTGCAGGGGAATCTCTGATCTGGTGCCTGGAACACCTCCTCTGCCTCCTTCTTCACTGACCTTGGTGTCTGCAGAGTTGTTTCTCTCACATATTCTCACTCCTCTCTCTGGCTGCAGTGTAGAGTACATTTTGCAGAGCTGGTCCTGCCCAGACAGGCCCAAGAGCTACCACATGAGCTATTTCCTTTTTGATATGCTCAAAGGGTTGTTGTTTCTCAAGGTCCCACTCAAAATAGTTCTTTCAGATTACTCAATAGAGAGGGCTCACAAACTGACTATAACCTGGAATACACATTCTCCAGAGTCCCACAAGAAGGGCCTGGGAAAGCTTGTGTTTCCTTCTTGTTAGCTGGTGGAGACATAGTTGCTATCTTGTTGACCATATTGGTAGGCACATGATGGCATCCATCGTGACATTTAATTCCCAAGAACTGAATCTCTTGTACAGGTCCTTTGGCCTTGGGTTTTTTTTTTTGTTTTTTTTTTTTTTTAATGGCAAAACTAGCTTTCAGAAGAATCGGAATTACTCTTTTTCCCTTCTCAAACACTTCTGCCTTATTGTTCCATATGATGATGTCATGAATGTTTTGTAGATGTTCAGGGCTATCATCTTTTTCCAGTGCAGTTTGGATTAGTCCATGACAAATTGCAGGGCTGGGCTTCTACCCTTGGGACAGTCGATTCCAGGTGTATTGGACACTCCTCCATGTGAAAGAAGACTGTGGCTTGCACTCTGCTGCCAAAGGAACTGAAAAAAATGCATTGGCAAAGTCAGTTGTAGCATACCACTTGGCTGCCTTTGACTCCACTTCATTCTGGAGCTCTAACATGTCTGATACAGCAGCACTCAGTGGTGGTGTCACTTTGTTCAGGCCACGATAGTCTACTGTTAACCTCCACCCTCCATCAGACTTTTGCGCTGGCCATATGGGACTATCAAAAGGCGAGCAAGTCTTTCTGATCACTCCTTGGCTCTCCAGTTGATGAATCATCTCATGGTTGGGAGCCAGAGAATCTCGTTTTGTGTGATATTGCTGCTGGTGCACCTTCCTGGTAGCAATTGACACCTGTTGTTCTTCAACTCACAATAATCCTACAACAAAGGGGTCTTCTGAGAGGCCAGGCAGGGGAGATAGCTGTTTTGTCTTCTCTGTGTTCACAGTGGCTACACCAAAAGCCCCTGAGTACCCCTTTGGGCCCTCGAAGTACCCTCTCCTGAGGTAGTCTATGCCAAGGATACAAGGGCTCTCTGGTCACAGTGGGGTGCTTTTCCCACTTGTCCCCTCTTTAGCTCACCTCAGTCTCCAGTACCGACAATTCTTAGCATCCCCCTGTCTCTCCAGAGATCCAGGTGGGTTCTCTGCCCCTATGCCCTGCTGGCACCAGCATACACTGTGCGCTAGTGTCTACCAAAGCCTTGTACTTCTGTTGGTCTGATGTGCCACATCATGGAATCCACACAGTCCAGTATACCTGGTCATCCCTTTCCTCCTCCTGGACAAAGGCAGGAACCCTCTATTTATGTTCCTGGTCAGAGTATTCACTGTCTGACCCTTGTGGTGCCAGACCAGAAGTCTCCTCACCAGGATCACGGGAGGTGATTTCAGTTCCTCTATATCTGGAAGATCGTTGATTGCCTTCTCGTTTCTCTACAGAAACTAAACAGCCTTCTTGGGTGGCCCCTTCTCAACAGCTGTCTTTCCTTTCAGTTCACGTACATGGGCTTCCACCTTAAAGGGGGGCTCACCATCCCACTTCCTCATGTCCTCCCCCTGGTCGCACAGAAAGAACCAGAGTGTGCCACAGGGCATGCTCCTGGGGCTCCTTTTCCCTCTGACTGGGGCAGGAGAGGACTGATTTGGGGATGAGGAGGTACAGAGATTTTCTTCAAAATTTGGGAGCCAAGAAGACACTCTCTCCACAGCGGGTGTACGCATATCCAGGCAATACATTGTTGCCAAGCCATTAGAATATGACACTGGGGCACTTTGAATCACCTTCCTCCACAAGGCCCATGTGCACAGGACATCCTCTGGATCTTTGGAGACCTCCTCATTGTCTAGATCACTGTAGATGACTTCCCGCACTGCTAATTCTCTCAGGTACTGGATGCCATTTTCTGTGATAGTCCACTTTCCTGGGGAGTTCACAAGATCTTCCTTGAATGGATATCTCACTATCACACTTGGAAGAAGCTGTCTCCAGTCACTGAAAACTGCTGCCTCTTTTCCAATTTCTCTCTCAATTCCCTGGTTTCCAGCAAGGGATCCCAGCTGTTGAGCTTCCTTAACTTCCAATTGCTGACTGTTGGCCCCATTATGGCAGCATTAGATCAGCCAGGCAGCAATCTGCTCACTTGGCTGGCAGCTGTAATCTTTCCACATGTCTCGAATTTCTGATGAGGTCAGGGACTGGGTTGTTTCCACTTCCTGTCTGAATTACCTCACTCTGTCCTCCAATTTCCTTGTCATAGGACCAGCTTCTTGATCAAATTTTTCCTCTTCTTCCTCCTCCTTTACTAATTGATGATATGGACCCGTTGTTCTTGTCCACAGTTTCTTTTTCACTACTGAGACAATTACTGTAGTTGTTGTTTGGGTCCCTGCCTCAGCCACAGTCCCGAGAAGCAGGGCCTCAGGCACAGGCCAGGGCCCAGTACAGTGCTAGGAGCTGCTGGGTTTCATTGGGATAGGCAAGGCACCCTTCTATCAGGTGGTGCGTCGGTTTGCCAGGGTTGCTTGCCTGTTCAAGTGTAAAGTCCCAGGTTATGGGAGGTGATAGCTACCCTGAGAACCTGCCCGAATCCTTCCACATACCTTTCCACCCAGGGATTGGCTGCCTCAGGGCATATTTCAGTATCGCCTCACCCAAAAGTTGTCTTCTCTTATACCAGGATGACACCACAAACCCCATGGTATGCCAACAGTGTTAATCAGTAGTATTAAAGAGTTCACTTAAGGGTGAACAAGGACCTTAGGAGCCTGCATAATAAAACCATCCACATCAATCCTAGGTAGGAAGAGAGAGATTTATTTCCTCATCCTCTCTGCAAGACAGCTCCCCCAGCACAGCAAGGCCATCAATGCCAGGACAAAGCACATAGCCATCATTTGTATTAACATGTTCCTAAGTTCAGCAAAATAAAGAGATAAGCAGTGCAACGAGCAGACGTCATGACCCGCACAGGAGCTTGCCACTTAATAACTACTATAGCTATAGCATGCTCAGTACAAAACAGCTGTTTTCTCGACCTACATTGGCTGCCAAAAAGGACTGTGCTGGGTTGACGCTGGCTAGATGCCAGGGGCCCACCCAGCCGCTCTGTCACTCCCGCCTCAGCAGGGC
>NW_010516913.1:0-39273 GCF_000687285.1 Phaethon lepturus | reverse complement strand
CACCTCAGGGGAGCTGGTGGGGCCAGAGAGCATCCAGTGGCCTCTCTGCAAGGAAAGGGCAGACCCCCTCAGACCAGGGTCTCCTGCCTGCAGCAGGGCTGTGAGCGGGAGAAAAACCCACCACTCCCGTTCCCCAGCTCCCCCCGCTTGCTGCCTTACACCAGTTGACCTTGGCTGGTCACCAGGTGCCCACCAAGCCGCTCTGTCACTCCCGCCTCAGCAGGACAGCGGGGGGGAGAAAGTAAGATGAGGGAAAAAAAAAACCTTGTGGATCAAATTAAAGGCAGTTTAATAAAGCAATAGCAAAGGCCATGTGCAGAAGCAGAGGAAAACAAAAGATTTATTCTCTACTTCCCATCAGCGGCAACATCCAGCCACTCCTCAGGAAGCAGAGCATCAATACGTGTAGCAGTTGCTCCAGAAGTCAAACATCACAATAATGAATGCCCCCTGCCCCCTTCTCTTAGCTTTTATTGCTGAACTGATGTCATATGGTATGGAATACCCCTTTGGTCAGTTTGGGTCAGTTGTCCTGGATATGTCCCCTCCCAGGATCTTGCCCACTCCCAGCCTCCTGGTGAGAGAGGAATGTTGGAGACACAGCCTTGCTCAACCCTGTGTGAGCATTGCTCAGCAGTAGCCAAAACAATGGTGTATTATCAACACCTTTCTAGCTACCAGTACAAAGCATAGCTCTATGAGGGCCACTTAACTCCATCTCAGCCAGACCCAATACAGGATGCTTGAAATAGCATGCAGTTTAATTTGAAATGGGATGCAATTCATACCAGCAGATTCTGATTGTCAACAACTAGTGAAATGAGCTCTACATATCAATATGAGGCAGGGGTGGGGGCCAGGCAGGCAATGGGGTAAGAATTTACACTGTGACAAACAGCCACTACGACCTGGTGTCCACAGTTTGGTGAAACCATCAGGAGAGAGACGCACAGCACAGAGCAGTTTACCTATGACACTTGTGCTTTAGCCTTTCTACAAAGAATAGAGGGATTTTTTTAAAGCAAAAAAGCACATTTCAATTGTATTCAAGAATAAGAGTGAATGTCAGTTACTGACTTTTAAAATATATGTAAAAGAATATAGACTCAAGACAGAGTAATTTCTTGCTGTCTTGTTATTACCTGTGTTATCACAAACAGTTGTAGAGTCCAGGCAAAGAACCAAACTTAAATGTCAACACGTAGTAGTAATTTTCCCATTGGAAAAGGGGAAATCAATTGATTTGTCTTTCTGTGAGTTTCCATTATTCCTGTGAACATAGGGGAAATCAATCAAGTCCATAAAGCTCCCCAAGTTCTGCACAAAACTAAGATGTGAAGAGATGGTATTCTCAGCAGATGTACAAAATTTAACACTTTGTAAGAAGGAAATTAACAAAATTTAAGAAGTATAAGGATACTTTTCAATTCATAGATCTGGACAAAATATGAACATTGTACATTTTAGCACCAAGTAGGGAGATAAGATCAGTTTAGTAAATTATTTTTTTCTTTTTGTAGCAAAAAACATAAACCCTGCTGAGAGTGTTTGAGAGTCGACGTGATGGATCACAGTGCAGTAGCTCTATTATGATTGCATTATGCAAATGTTTTTATGCAGTCTTTTAAAATGTGTACGACAAACACATTTTTGATGATTCACTGTATATGAAGACAGATTCTTGATTTCATGCAACCCCAATGACTTCTGCAAAAATGAGTGTGTCTATTAAGCAAATAAATACATCTATTTAAAAAAAAATTGTAAAAATATAAGAAAAGGAGATCCAACAAAACAACAGTCAGTATTCTTGAACACTAATGGCACAATTTATACTACCACTCCTCACTCTTATGTTTGCAGAAATAAATACAAAACCAGTAGTATACAAAGCAGAAATGGGATCAACTTCATACAAATCTCTTTTTAGGATTTAAAAGTGGCTCAACACAATCTCATGGTCAGCAAAGCCCTTTTGAAAAATTAATCAGGTAACTCAATCAGGAACTCATTTTTCTCTCCCAGACCTGAGTATCCACTGTTGGGAAAAGAGTAGTCAAACATGTTAATACGTTCAGGGGGACCTTGCTGGGAAATAAAGTTGTATCAATCCTAATTTGTATTAACCATTTTTATTCTCCATCAGCTAAGTTTGAGCATACCATGTGTAGTCTCAAAACTCAGAGAGCCTTAAACTTAAGAGAGACATGAATGTGAAAGACAACCCACAGTCTCCTGGGTTAAAATCAAGAAAGAACAACTCTGTGCTTGATTTCTGAACACAGGTGATCAGAAATTCCTCAAAATTTGAGGAAATGTTGAAGATCAAAGTGCCAAAAATGAATGAAATACACTACAAGAAACATACTGAAGGAAAAATACTGAAACATCTACACAGTCATACAAGGAACTGCATGGAACAGAGGACTCTGTATTAATTCAATGACCTTGAGAGTGCTTAGGGTAGTGATGGGCAGTGGCTCTTGCAAGGATCTACACAAACACAAGTATAAGATTTTTCACTTGTTCCTTGAACCCAAGCTACACCATGACTTCAGCCTGTTCTGTTATAAAGGAGAATATTATTGGTGCTTCTTAAGTCCAACTCAGACTGACCTTGCTCAATTCCCAGACATTTAGGAATCCAGACCTGAACTGAAAGGGTGGAAAGAGCATCATCATTAGTTAATATACTTTAAAATTAGCGAGTTCTGGCTAATGTTAAAAGATCTGAGTTTAGTGACACCTGTTGAAAACTCTGAGTATGGGAGGAAGAAAAACAAAGAGACCTCTCTTTCTCCAAATATCTGCACTTATTCACAGTGAAGCTGGTAATGAATTTTCTGTCACTATCAACCTGAAATAGATTTAAGCAGCTGAAAGGCTCCATATTCCATTACCAAGTCTTCCAGTCCCTTCTAAAAAGCAATCTGCCACATACTAAATTGAAAGTACTGTCTGATTTGCTGAGACATCAAAACTCCACAATTCCAAAAACTTCTTAGAGTGACAGCTGTGATGAGCTGTTTGCTGCAGTGATACATTTCTGTAGAGACTAGTGAGAAACAGGGAAAACAAGACAAAAAGAAGGTCACCAAGTCAGGAGCTAAGGGAATGTTTTAGAATAAGAAAGACTTGCTTTTAAACTTCAGTTTACTGACACCAACTGTGACAGCAAATATTTAACGAGACATACCCATGACGCAACTGGTGAGTCCTTCTATGCCCAAGCAGTGTATACATAGGAGCTTATTGCCCTAAGCTGTTACTTATAACTTCAGCTGAAAAATATAATTTTTTGACCATTTTCTGAAGGAAACAAATGTATCTAAATTGCTGGATCTAAGATATGTGGTCAAAAATCTCTGTTGTTGTTTTCATAATCAGAGGCGGACATTTTAGAAGGCGAACTTGTAAATAAATATAAAACCGATGCACCTACTTGCATTTCTAAGACATGTAATTGAAGTACAATAACACTAGACAGTAGCAGAAAGTAATCATGATGGGGCTTGGAAGCAGCAACATAGTGAAATCCAAATTAGCGTTCATTTACACCTGAGCAACTTAGGTACATCCTACCATCAATTGTCATCTTCCTTTCCTCTTTGAAAGCATGCCATTTATCTGCAAGAGCTCACTAGACTATTTATCTTTAACAGGATTTGTCAATTCTAGTCCTTTCTTTGCAATCTCTCTTGTGCGGTGACATTGCTCTGGGGACAGATGTGTGTCAGCGGGAGTTGCTGCTTTCTGTTGAGCAGACTGTCTTTTTTCCTTCCTCAAAGTAAGCTGTAGCCATTTATACACCCATTTCACAGATCAAATAGGTCTTTTGGAATCAGTGGATGTCTTTTAACACTCTCTTGCGAGGCTGTGACCATTTACAAATTAAGGTCAAAGGCACAGAGAGATTGTGCAACTGACACAAGGTGACACACAGGGAGTTTGTGCCACAGAGAGCTCAGGTCTTAGGCATTTCACCTTCAGGCAGTGTATGTTCACACACAGCTTCTAGCTCTTACGTAAAACAAGATTAATCACATCCCACTCTGGGTCTGAACTTTCCATAAACTAAACCAGGAATTTCCATAATCTTTTTCTGGCTAAGCCCTACCGTAGACAGAGAAGCGGAGAACAATTCTTGAAGCCGATTTGGAGGCCAGCTGATCACACTGGGTGAAACAAAGATTGGTCAAAAGACATTTGGTGGTGTGGGTTTTTGTTGTTGTTGTTGTTGTTGTTGTTATTATTGTTCCCCTGCCCCAATCTGGAATAGCTGAAGTCACATAGTTAGTTTTATTATTTTAGATGATCAGGTATCACAGAAACACAGCAAAACGAAACCCTACAAAGAGAATCAGAGAATGCTATTGAAGACGTAAGAGAAAAATATCTCCTTCAAAATGTGGGAGGCTTGATTAGCTAATGAACAAGAAAACTGAGCAAAGTGGGGTCTCTATGAAGGGCAGGAGTAGTCAGAGTATAGCCATTTAATGAGATGTGTAAAAAGTAAGGAATGAGCTTCAGGGAGTTAAAGGACGCATTCCTTACGAGTGCTTTAAAATCCCTGGGGATGAGATCAGGATTAGGCATATACCTTCAGTCTGTATATTGGTGTATATCCCCTATTTTTTTCCTCTTCTCCTTGTTTTCTTTTCCTATTCCTTCAGATTAATAAGGAACTTGGGTTTCTACCCTTCTTCAGTAGAATAAGGAACCCTAAAAATGTAGTACATTGTGTTTGTATTCAGTACATAGAGGTATATGCCTGGAAGAGTGCGAGTAAGAATCACTGCAATATTTAACTGGAAGGGACTCACCTGAAAGGACAACCTTTGTCTCCGCTATGACTTTAATAACATGGCTAAACTTCAATTTTGCAACCTGCAAGTTTCTGCAATATTGTTGACATCCAAGAATAACTCTGCTGTCCCAGCAAGGTGGCATGACAGTAATTGTGACCACTGGAATTACCCTCTTCAGTCCGAGAGTGAGCTGCTTAGCTTTTTCCAGGACCCAAGCCAGATGCCCCTGGTGGATCCTGGACTCTCTACCCTTCACTCATTCATGACTAGTGGACCCATCATGCTTGCTGGTTTTGCTGTATTTGGGACCACAGTGTCAGGAAGTGAATAAAAGGATGCATTCCTGGCTACATAAAGAGTACCATACTTTATATCAGTTTTGTATAGGCTTCTATAAATGAGTACCTCTCTCCATAGGAAACAGAAAATGAGATTCTTTACTCCATTCTTACCACAAGAATACCTTCTTCTATCCTCTAAGTTGCAGTTTGTCTTTTTCCAACCTTCCATTTCTCTTTTTTAAATCATTTTTCAAAAAGTCCTGAGCATTTTAATAGAATATTATGCTGGATAAATAATGACCTCTTACACTGTAAACTAGGCATACTTTTCCTGTTTTCCTTCGTCTTCATAAAAATCAAAAAATGGACACACATTCTTATAAAAGTGCCTCTGGAGGGAGACACAGCCCAAAAAGTAGCTTTTGCCTGATAGAGTTAGTGTGTTCTTAAGAATCTGACAATATCTACTTTAAAAAATGCATCAAAATATACACAATAGTCTAGTCTAGTGAGATGTGGCTGGGTCTGAATTCTACAGAATTCCTTTAACCCTTCATTTATCTTACACTTCACAAAGAAATTTTGCTGCATTGAGTTATTTAAATGATGCATTTAAATTAAGAATAATAATAAAAAAGAACTAGTTATTTTCTGAGTTCAACGCTAATGACAACAATTATGATTAACTAGTGTTACTGAAAATCATAAACACTTTTTCTTCTTGAAATTGTTAAGGTATTCTTTTAAGTTCAGGTAAATATTAAATCACTCATGATTAATCATCTGTATTTTGATGTTATTACACCACCCCTAAGCTACAAGAGCTTTAAACACTGTATGATAAAATTTCATGTTATGTGAAGATTAAAACACTATGAATCCTACAGCTGATTTAATGCATCAAGCAGAATCTCACTACAGGTTGAGAATTACAATAAAACATAGCTAGGAAAAAATCCAGGAGGAAAAATCTATAAATTGTGTTTTTATAGTATGAAGTTTTGCTGCCAAATGCAAGGTCTGACTTGGCTTTCATTAAAATCAATAACAATTATTTCCTACATATCTACAGATACACAATAGTGGTTCTACCACCTTATGTGCAAACAAGCATCCCCCCACTCCGTGCTCCTAAAAAGAAAAAAAAAATTACAATATTTATCTATTATACAATTGGTGTAATAAACACATACCTCATAGTCTTTTTTTTTTTTTTTTTTTTTTGAGATGGAAGGAGAATTTTGATTAAGCAGAATTTGGAACAAGCAAGATATATTACAGAATACAATTAAAGAATGTGTTAGAGAATAACCCCATGCAATGCTACAGGCTTGAGGAAGAGTGGCTGGAAATCTGCCTGGTGGAAAAGGACCTGGGGTGCTCATCGACAGCCAGCTGAACATAAGCCAACAGTGTGCCCAGGTGGCCAAGAAGGCCAACAGCGTCCTGGCCTGTATCAGCACTAGTGTGGCCAGCAGCAGTAGGGAAGTGATCGTGCCCCTGTACTCGGCACTGGTGAGGCCGCACCTTGAATCCTGTGTTCAGTTTTGGGCCCCTCACTACAAGAAGGACGTTGAATTGCTGGAGCGTGTCCAGAGAAGGGCAACGAAGCTGGTGAGGGGTCTGGAGCATAAATCCTATACGGAGCGGCTGAGGGAACTGGGGTTGTTCAGTCTGGAGAAGAGGAGGCTGAGGGGAGACCTTATCGCTCTCTACAGCTACCTGAAAAGGGGTAGTGGTGATGAGGGTGTTGGTCTCTTCTACCACGGATCTAGCGATAGAATGAGAGGAAATGGCCTCAAGTTCCTCCAGGTGAGGTTTAGACTAGATATTAGGAAAAATTTCTTTACAGAGAGAGTGGTCAAGCATTGGAACAAGCTGCCCAGGGAGGTTGTGGAGTCATCATCACTGGAAAGTTCAAAAAACGTGCGGACGTGGCACTTCAGGACATGGTTTAGTGGGCATGGTGGTGTTGGGTTGATGATTGGACTTGATGATCTTAAAGGTCTTTTCCACCCTTAATGATTCTGTGATTCTGTGATCAAATAATGACATTATGCAACCTGAATGTGAAAGTGTTTTGGTTTGGGTGGCCAGATGCCATGTTGAATTACACACTGATGTTTTTAAGGGAACTCACAAATTCTAATTGGATTTGCCAAAAAAATGACATGGAGGTCCAAACATCAGTCCTTGCTGGAGCTCAGACTCCAACAGGTGTAGTTGCTTCCATGATGCCTTGTTTCCTTTTTCACTGTGCCTTCAGGTGTTTCCTGTGTTATTTCAGGCTTTCATTTGCTCCCACCATTCTTTATTACTCCAAATCTCAGCAAAATGCACTTTTGCTGCCACTTGCTTTGTCTGACACCAGGCACTTAACATGAAGCGACATTTTTTTTTTTAATAAGGAAAAGTCTAAGGTTTTTCCCCTCTTTTTTTAAGTTGGGAGATTTCCCTGTTTCATATTCAAAATAAATGCCAGTCAATAGATACATTGGCACAACTGAGGCTGTACTGTAGCTAATAAAAATGCTGCACCACCCTGCCCCAACACAACTTAAGAAAGCTCTTAATTCATTTGCACATACTGTATGTGTAACATATTTCTTGAGGAATATGCAAGCTAAGAGAATGATTGATTTTCTATTCCCATCAATAAAACACTTACTAAAACCCTAATAATAACAAGACAAACAGAGTGGCCACAAGGACACATCTAAGGAACAAGAGCAGGCAAGTATAAACAATGGTCCTTCCCTGACTAACACTTTCTCAGCCTCTGATCACATCTACCCTTCCACTGAGCTTATTGAGGTTTGTCTAAACTGTTTTCTTCCAGGAATTTGTCCAATCTCCCCCTGAGTCCTCATAAATGAATGACTTTCTTTTGTCAAGACCATCCACAAATCTATTGCTCATTGCATGAGGAACCATCTCCTCTTCTTCCTTTTGAATCTGGTTGCCACCAATTGCTATATTGGGAGAAAATGGGAGCATCAATTGCCACTTGCCTTCTCCATGCCAGTAATGTCTTTGTAGACAAATATCATACCCCTTTGTTGAGCTGAAGAGTTACAGCTCATCCAAATATTTCTTATACGGAATTGCTAATCCTTCCTGCCTTCACTGGACCTTCTAGAGTCACAGAATAATTTGGGATGAAAGGGGACTAATTAGTCAAACCTTCCTGCTCAAACCAGGCCTAACTAGATCAGGTTGCCCAGAAAATTTGTTGAATTTCCATCCTTGGAGGCAGTCAGGACTAGACTGGACAAGTCCCTGAGCAACCTCAGTTCCCTTAGACCTGCTTTGGGCAGGAGATTGGACTAGAGACCTCTGGAGGTCCTTTAAAACTCAAACTACTCTATGATTCCACTGTAGCGTTTTTTGAGATGGTGAGACCAGACGCCCACACAATATTCAATATAGGAGCAAACCATCGACTCATACAGAAAGATAATTATATTTTCTACCTTATCTCTAGTTCTTTTCTAATAATGTCTTTCATTAGATTTGTGGGTTTGGATCACAAGATCTGAGCTGATGTTTTTGTGGAATTCTCTGTCATAGCCCCAAAACCTTGCTCTTGAGAGGTCAGCTCAGAGCTCATCATTTTTATATGTGAAGCTAGGATTGTCTTTCCCCATGTGCACCACTTTATAGTTATCTGCACTATATTTTATGTGCCAGTTCAATCTTGTAACTAAACTGAACAGAATTGTGCATAGATTTAGTGTAACAACTACAGCTATACTGACTATATACAACTAGACATGTGTTTTTCAGAAACAAATACAGCAATTCATTTTTGGTGTGCCTTGGTACTATATTGCATTCTCCTCTCATTGTAACTTTCCCTTGGCTTGAAGTTCTGCTAGCTTTAACAGTGTTGTCACCAAAAAAAACCCCAACAAAACCAAAAATATCTGTCAAATACCTGAGTCACTACATTGCTTCCCTGCTACTTTATGAGCCTCTTGTCCAAACCCATTAAGGGGACACTACATGTAAGAGGTCACTGTTTTGCTTGATTAGTTCATTTCTTTGTACTGTTTCCTACCATTTGATCATATCAAATTTAATAAATCACCGTGTATGAGACCAGATACAAAGCCACAGAAGATTAGGCTCTTTTACTATGTTTGTTAGCATATATCCTTCTAAATGTAATCATAAGTCAATACAGATTTTTGTAGGCACATACAAAAGTTCTCATAAACTTTATGTTGTGAAACATGAAATCACTAGGTTTTGGGTTTTTGGCTTCTCTTGGGGCTGCAGGGCAACCCCTGCTCTGGTGCCTGGATCACCGCCTCTCCCTCCTGCTTCCCTCACCTCAAGGCCCCCATGGCCGTTTCTCACACTTTTCCCCCTCGTTCCTCTCTCTGACAGCCCAGCACTTTGCCCTTCCTTGCACAGGCTGTCCCCGAGGTGCCGCCATCGTGGCTGCGGGGCTGAGCCAGGCCCTGCGGTGGGTCGGTTGGAGCCGGCTGGAACCGGCTGTGTCCAGCATGGGGCAGCCCCGAACCTCTGCTCACAGGGGCCCCGGCAGCCCCGGGGCTCCCACAGTCAATACCTCAGATTTCCAGCTTTCTCAAAGCCTTAAAATCAACCCTTACCAAATCTTTTTTTAAAGTAGACTTATTTTTTCAAACCAAGATGATGGAAAAGCCAGTACATTCCTAACTGATAAAGATATAATGTTCCCATTATAAGCAATAAAGACATTCCTGAGAACTCAACTCATTCACCCAGAAAGGAAAGGCGGTCCAAAGCACCCTAATTCACCCATTCATACAGAGGTATCCTAGAGAACAACAAGATAAAATAATCACAGGTGAGGAGTTACTGGAACAAATACAGTACTTGGAATAGGACTCCCATCCCATTAGCCTGCTCCCTTTTGTCAAAGGATTAAACTTTCTCAACCTCTGCCTGTAGCAGAGGCACACTGAGCACAGGATCCACAGCAAAGCATGTCTGTGTGCTGCTCCCGTGGTGCCTGTTGGGCTGCCCAACTCCAAAGACATAGCAGCACATGCACGTCGGAAATTCCTTTAATTTGCCTTTTAGAAAAACCCAAGGAATGGGGATCATAAGAAGTGCCATCGTCCTCTGGGCAAACCAGTTATCAGAACAACCATTGTCCCAACACTGGGAGTGATGTTGATGTCCCATGGTATCCATACACCATGAAAAAATTCTCCTGCAAGGTATTGGTTCCCAGTCAGTGTTCAGAGACACCACGATCACAAAAACAAGTCAATGCAAGAAATAACTACATAGTTTTATATAATACACAGCACTGGGCTTCTTTTAAGAGGGATTAATATCCTGAATTCCTCTTCTAAAATGAGGGAATTGTGTGGAACTAATCAGTCCTGAAAAACAGAAGCTATGTGGGCTTTTTTAGGGAACTGTAAAATAAGCACTGCATGATTCTACCTGCTACAAGGCAAAGGGCTACTGATTGTTTACTGCCATGCTTTGTAAAGCAGGAGTAAAAAGCTAACGTTTTACATTATACTTCATTACACTCTCTTTGCAAAAATGAAATGGCTTCATAATGTGCAAAGTTCATAGGAGGAGGCTGAGAGAGAAAACCTGCCACAGAGAACGATGTCCCTTTTCCTTTCCAAGCAAGGATAACGGGTCCGGTCTCTGAAAAAACATTGCTTTTCAAGAAAGTCACATTCACAAGAGGAAGAAGTAGGTAAATGTAAGCTACAGCCAACCCTCAAATGTCCTAGGGAAATATTCCTAGTGCCACCACCTATCAGCACACCTGCTGCAGAGCAGCACCCTTAAATCTGCAACATGGGGCACACACCATGCCAAGCAGATCTTACTCAAAACCAGGCCACTGGCTGAGAGCCTGCCCTACTGACAAAAATCTGTCAATTTTTTGGTAAATGTACTAAATTAGGCTCTTGCAGACTAATTTACATGGATTTCATATGATCTTCCACTAATATGGATAAATGAGAAACAATTAACTGTGTGATGGAGCCAGAAGATTAAGATCAGCCAAGAAGGAAGGTTAGCATAGTGATACTTGTACTAATCAGCATGGCTTCAGTTTGTTAAACAGTATAATATCTTTCTGCACATTTGCTCCAGATCAATAAAGAGGTGTTTTGGAAGAGGCCCAGTGTGCATTCATCAGTTGTTGAATATCCACATGAGGCTATGCAGATATATGACTGATCCTGATAGAGAAGGATTTGTAACAAAGAGTACTCTGATCTGTGACACACCCCCCCTCCAATTACAGCCTTCACACCATAACATCCGTGAGGTTTTTGTTACATGGAATTATTACAAAAGAATATTAGAGGGCTTATTTAGGCAATGATCTTAATGTACTGGAGATTACATAAGTATATATCATATTAAACACATATCTTAATCACAGTGTATTCAAAATATATACAGGGGAGGAAGGGAGGAAGGACGGCAAACAGCAGAAGCTGGGAAAGAAACATAACAAGAATCACAGCAATGCCATAGCTGTGCAAATAGCTGTGCAGGAAATATAATTTCATACTCTAAGGCTCTACTTTTTAGGCTAAAAAAATTTCACCAGTGAAACTACAGCTCTGAGAAATTCAACAAATCTTTAAGAATTGTTGTTAATTTTTTTTATTGCTTTGATCATCTTCGGAAAGACTTGCTATTGCAAGAGCCATACTGAACCTTCCTGCTCCAATATAATGCAATAATTACTCTGTCTATACACATTACCAAATGTGCCTGCAATAACTTCTGAAGTTATTTTATTGTTTCTAAATCTTTATTTGCATTTCCTATTCAGTATATGAAATCCATCTTTTCTCTTTCTACTCTGATCTTATCCTATTGCCAGATATATCAGCTGACAGATGAAATCCTCATACACATTCCTGTGCAGGAAGAGAAGCCTGGCAGTTATTGTGAAAGGAATTCAATATTTACAGAGAATGAAGATTTCAAAAGAATGAATGAGAATTTGTACCTCAAATTGCATTTTCTATTAAATACTGAATTCTCTAAAAATAGAATGACTCTGAATATAAAACGACTTCTGATTTTCGTGTGCATGTATTCTAGTGCATGAAAATTACTTACTTTCTCTCCCCATCCCACTCCTCACTCATCTAGCCCCTACACATTGCATACTTCAATCAAGTTTTCCATCTCACATTTCTTGACCTTTCCTCTCCCCATCTTCACTCATCTCACTTTTAAATAACATGTATTCTGTCTCATATCTATCCTATGTCTTAAACTGTAGTGTTAGCCCCCCCTACTCCTGCTAATTTTCTGAATGTGTTGTGGAGGAGGTGCTGGAATTTTTGCTTATCGCTGTCGAAAGCCTTGTCAGCTGGTTTTCCTGAGCATGAATCATTGTCTCCCAAATCATCTTTTCCTGACTCTTTCAGCAAAGTGTGATTTTTTTTAAACCATGTTTAAAATACATGGGTCAGGAAAAGGAAAATAAACTGAACCCAAGAAAAGTTGTTTTATGTGGAGCAAAGAATGAAATCTACTGCCTTATATGTCCCATGGCTGTTTGGTAAAAAAATCTGCTCCATTATTCTGCTTCTCTCATTAATCATTTCATAATAGAACTTCAGCAGGAGGAGTGGAGGGGTCCCATCTCAGAGTGCTACCCTGTTGAACAGGGTTTTTGAACTAGGAGATGGGAGACCAGCATGCTAGGAAGCGTGGCATTTGATAAATACTATCTGCTTAGTACAGTCAGGTGCTTCAAGTTATCAGTACTATATGTGACCCGAACGTCACCAATTTGGACCACTATTAAAGACCAAAGTTACTTAATATCTAAAGAGGAATGGACACAGCTTCTAGCCATTCCCATGGCAGGGATCATCATAATTGTCCTTTAGATCAAACATGCGTGGTTAGATATCAACAAGAGCATGGCTATGCCTACATAGCATGAGTCTGTTGCGTGTAGATCATAATGTCTTGTAGTGGCAGTGTTCACAATAAAGAAAAAACATGCTCTGTCTGCCAGCCTAAAAGGGGTGATACCACATGCTTCATAGGATATATATGTTGCTTGGCTTTTGGTGGGCAGTAAGGATAACCTGTTCTTCTCAAAGTGACAGATGGTTGCCTGCTCACTCTCTCTGAAGCGGAGCTCACAGTGCAACACTGGTGTGATTAAAAAACCTCTGGGTACAGACAGCAGCTGACTTGTTTCAGATTCCAAATTTTAGTTTCAGTCGAGTTAAACAGCAGCAGAGAACAATGTCCATTCATGGAATTACATCCTTCAAGAGCCTAGGTCTTGCTGGAAGAGTTCAGTCTCTCTGAAAACAGCTTTCTAATAAATTTTACCCTTCTCCTGTTTTATTGGACATTTTTATTGGAGTGCAGTGAGAAGTTATCCTTTCTTAATCACAAATGTAAGCCTTAAATTTAAGTTGACTGGGAAAAGAGATTGGCCTCACTGGAGGGCTGTGGATCTACAACAGCTCAGGGTGTAGCTGGTAGCTCTAACATTCACAGGCTTTAAGGTTTTGTAGAAACTGCATTTGTCTCTCTCTGTATCTGTGTCTATTCAGATTGATAATAATGAGAATGCTTAGGGTTATTACAATCTCTACATAATATATCAGCTCTGGCTAACTAATAGCTTCACTGTAGTCTAATAGCTATTTATTAACATAACAAAAATAAATTAGGAGGTAGCTTATTCATACACTCAAAAGGGCAGTAGAGAAAGATGAATGAAATTTATGCTTTACCTATTTTGCTGAGGGATAAACAGATACATCATCACAATTAATGTGTCTGTTACTAATTAAAAACAATGTTTGCAATGATCAATTCTGATGTAATTTTACATTTGGGTGGCTCATACTAGACTAGGGAGGTTTTCAAATCTGTGAGCTAATTTTTCCTTTTCTCATTTTTCTCTCCTCCTCCTTTATGCTTATGATTCCTATCATCATCTTTACCATTAGCTATTTCCCATGTAACACTACTTTGTATACTATAAGGACTTATTTTTAAAAAACACTTTCTTATATAATACTCTATCCCATCTTACTCTACATAGTAATTTCGCTCAACAATACCAAAAGCTACATGGCATGAAGGAAGGAAAACAGTGAAAAAATGCATTTTCTGGGCCTGACTGAAGAAGTAGAAGCATTGGGATGGAGGCCAGGGGGCATGGGGAAGAAGCTAAAGACACAGATTAGGGAGAAAAGACATATTTTCAGATGCATCACTGCATAGCAGATCACAAAAAATAAATAGCGAACGTGGGAGTAGGTCTTTAACAAATGTAATATTTAATTGACATCAGACAATTTATGACAAATTACACAAGCTGACAATTTGTTCCCCCTAAATTTGTATCATTTACACTACCTCCTTGTACCAAAAAGCCTTCAGTTCTGCTTTTTCAAAGGTTGATCTGAAGGTCTGCAGTATCAAAAGACACCAAACTGGACATTAGCAGTCCTAATCAGTATGGAGTGGTTTATTAAATAGCATTAGTCCTACTTAGACTACAGATTTTCTTGGGAGACGATGTCAGGAGCATAAAAGCAAGAAAAGGATTAGGGCAAAATCTTTTGGGAAAAGGGGAATGCAACTAAACTCTCAAAGAAACATCAAGGAGGGAAGAAAGCTGACAGTTCCAGGAAATTTTCCAATCATAGGTTTTTTTTCAATAGATTTTGAAGGCAATTGGATTTTTTCTAGGCCTGGTTGTATGTCAGTTCAGCCCTTGAACAAATTATAACTTATAGAAGACTGATGCAAAACATGTGAAAATTACTGGGGGTGTTTCTATTGATTTCAGTTGGCTTGGATCAACTTTTAAAAGCTCAGCAATACTTCCCAGCTGACAAGCAAATGGTACATTACCCTTCACCAACCACAGTCTATCTCTCTGTTTAGCCTTCTCTTTTTATTTTTATTTTGCAGTGAAAGATATTTGGTGTTGACAGTCAGACCACAAAACTCTCATTACACTGGAGAGTGGGGAGAGAGGAAACTCCTCTACACAGCTCTGACATTCAATCACTTTAGTGACACACGTAACAGCTTTGCTAACATCCTTGTTGGGTAGAAACTTCACTGTGTACATCTGTAAAGGGAATATGGAAACTTTGTCTGAAATTGTATAAAAACAATTCTCACAGACCCTGTTCAGTTCTCATTTTTACTTGGCAGATTGGCTAGTTGCAGATAATATTGACACTTAAAAGATTAATATGGACCTAATTCAACTTGTTCCTATTTGCATACATTTTCAAGGGATGGGGCTGGACTGGATGACATAACAGCAAATAACATTTATCTAAAAGCAATGCTTGCTGTAAGAAGTCATCAACAAGGAGAAATATTTATATGTTGATAGGAAAGAAAAGGAAGTAACAGTAAGATGTAGGAGACTTAAAATATAAATTAATCCACACCTCTAACCCAGGAAAAAAAAATAAAATCAGGCTTCAGGTCTCCAAATGTCCTGTTCAGAAAGAATAGGGGCAGCCAGCAGAGAGGCCAATTTTGCAGCTCTGATATAGACATAGTTAGAGGAGGTCAGAAAGAAAGAAAACACTGAGAAAGTAATCTTTAGAGAGAATTGACCCGAGAAGTCTACCAGTGATGGATTATTGCCAATGGTCAATAAGAATGGGTAGTAACTCCCTTACCTTACTTGGAATTTAGGTTAAGCTGGAGGAAGTAACTCCCTTCTGTTTTCCTGAAGGGGGAATATGACTATCTGTTACAGGACGTTGTTTCACAATAGATAGTTTCTTTCAGCGAGAAGCTAGCCTATGATAAAGCCAACCAAGCAACCTTACCTTCCCTTCAGAAAAAAACCCACCATCTTTGCCAACTCTTCTATGTTTATATTTTCTGCAATAAAAAATGATATACCATGTCTTACAACATATTTATGCGGGAAGCTTAAAGCTAAGGCAATGGCACTCCAGTAGTATGTAACTTTCCCTAACCTCCATTTTTTGATTTGTAAATAGATTTCTCCGGTAAAAAAAAATGAATGGAGGACACCAAGTCTCTCTTGAGTAATGGTAGTTTGAGCTTCAAAAAAATAACATCCCTGGGACTGCAGACTGTTGGAAAAAAACATGAATATATCATCTGAGAAATACAGTAATCTCAGCCTGCCAAGGTTCTGGCTCCTTTTCTGGCCCTTAGAGCCCTTTGACTTTATATTTATTTAAGTTTTCCATACTTCTCTTTCAAACATTTATTTTAATAAAACTTTCCAATTCTCTGAGTTTTCCAAGTGCTCTCAACTTTGGCTTCTATTATAATGGAAGTACTGCCCGAACGCTGAACTCCAGCAGTCTGAAGGGTGACTGGGATAAATATGGAACTTAATGGTGGATAACTGACTTTGATGCAGTTTCATCAATCAGACAGAGATAAACTGCTTTCTCCTCTTGCAGTAACCCTTTTTAAGAAAAATGTATTGATTTTTTTTCATCAGATAGACATATTAACTACCAAGACACACAATGCATTCTTCTGTCTGCACAGGCATTTTGAGCAGCAATTGATTTTTTCGGCTCTACAGGAAAACAGTAACTATTGAGTGATAAACTCAAAAAAAAGGTGTACTTCCTCTTGTATTGTTGCCAGAGGCACAGAATTAACATTCAAAAAACTTAATTTATGAAAGATAACAAAAGAAATACTTTTTTCTCCCCAGGAAAACTTCCTATTTGTGACCAGGAATTCATAGTAGGAGACTAGATACATTAGTAAAATTAAAAAGGGAAGAATACTTGATTGCTGTAATCTTCTCTTAATTAGTCTGTCTGTACAGTAATTGGGCAATACAGCCAAGTCAGCTCCCTTTGTGATTGATCATTACAGATCCCATGGCACTCCTCACAACTGTAGAGTTATCCTCCCTGTCCTTGCCAAATTCAATCAAGTGATAATTTTCTTCTGCCTATCTATATTTTCCCTGCAGTTTTATCTGGATAAGACTTTGCTTTTCATTTCCTGTACAAAAATTGTTATATAATGTTTCTGTGTGCTATTAAAGAGCTGCAGTTTTCCACCCTGAAGATTGCAGTATCAGATGAAATTATTTTTGTATTAACAGATATGACAAAGTGTTATCATAGTCCTCTGAAAGTCCATGGTACCTACCTGTATAAGAGTAGGCCTATTTAGTGGAGTGGGTTCTCAGATGCAAAGTGGGAATACAATAGGACAACTGCTTTTTCCTGTTTTGATGACTCCACTTTTCCACTTTACAAACCTTGCCACTAATAGCAGAATCTGACCTGCAAAATCAGCATCACTTGAGAAGGTGCTTGTGGTGGTGCACTCCCCCCGCCCCCACCTTTCCTCACCTTGTACCTGGGCCGCTCTAAGTTGCCTGACAAGCCTTGGCCTCTGAACAAAGGGTTTGGTGGTTGAGAGCCACTCAACCGTACCAAGCACTCTTGTGTAGCCAAGGAGGAGAATGGCACTGAGTGTATCAGGAACCGATCGCCTACACAAGGTACAGAACAAGAACAGAACTAATCAATTATCTCCAGACAATCCTGGCAGCCTTACCACAAAAACTTGCCTGGATTGTGGAAACTCACTGATGCCTAAAGTCAATCATCTCCCAGTCCTATAAATAGTGGTCCCAAGTGAGACCCTTTGAGCTCTCTTGGACCGCAGTGGACTGTGACCAACACCTCCCTGTGAATGGGACGCCTCTCAGAGTCCATGAACCCTCAAGTTTGTGATAACTCAGAGGCTTGGCTGTGCACCCGTTGAGTGACTCAAAGCATTCAATGTGAGTATTTGACCGAATTTGAGGGGGGTATTTAATAGGTACCTTTGTACATATCTATCTTTCTTTCTTTCTATCTCTTTATGTGTCTCTATCTCTACACTTATATGTGTGTGTGATTAAGGAATCTTAGTAACTTAAACTTATCTTAAACTTAAACTAGTTGATTATGCTGCTAAGTTTTATATGAATTGATTCTGTGATTTTATCTCAATATCATTAGTGAATTTGATTGCTGCTATTTCATATTAGACTGTTGCTATCCTAAAGTTACACCAGGTACAACATATATCACTACACCAGAATGCCCAGTACCCTATCCCTTCAGTCATAAACCATTGACCAAGTCTGGGACTAGGAGTGGATTCAGCCGCACCTAGACTCCTCTCTGAGAAGGAGTTTAGAAAGCAAGGGGGGTCCACTCTGAACCTCATCACTCAACAGGAGGGCATTCCTTTACTTTCCTTACCTAGTCTTAGTCACAAACCCTTGACCAAGTCTGGGACTAGGGGTGGATTTCGGTCTACTCTGAACCTCGTGACTCAACGGGAGGGTCTCCCCTACCTTCTGTCCTCAACATACATACACATTAACTTGATTCAATACACAAGTAAATCATTCCAATTTAATTGTAATTTGGTTTCTCTCTGTATACCTTTTCCATGTTGAATAAGTAATAGAGTGAACCTTGCCATTGAATTCTGTTAAGTTGCGCTTTTCATAAATTTATATTAAAATCATTTGTTTTTTGATATCTTTGGCGGCGTTTCTTTAAGCGGCCTAAATTATCCATTTGCGGCAGTGTTTAAGCACAGAAGAAAAAAAAATACACTGGAATTCCAGTACTTCCAAATGATCTGAGCATCATGGATACATTTTTTTGTTTTTTTAATGCACCTGTACACATCAAAAAAGTCATCCTTATTATATGGACTTCTGCAAGTTTAATACAGAATAACAATTATGTCTTCAGCATGTTGGATAATAAAATTCTAGTCAATGTAATGGTAGTTTCTAATGCATGCCACAAGATCTTCATGAAGGGCAGACTGGAACCTAGACTCTAGTCCTGACTCACCATACAGCCTGATTGTTGAGATGTTCTTGACTTCAGTACAGCCTCAGTCTAAGACACAGTAGATTCTAGTAACTGATCTGGTAACAAGGTTGTAACTAAAATTTTTGTTTGGTTTTATTTTGGCTGGCTACCCACCCACTGAAGGAAGGTAGAAGCTTTAAGTTCTGTTTTTAAAGATAACCTCACATAATTCCTGAAGTAGTATAAAAGTAGTAGTATATGGTGTGGTTGGTAACCTTCTCTGTTCTTTCCCTTTGCAAGGCAAGAATCTTTTGCTAAAAATATGTCTACATTATGAAAAATTAATCTGTTTAGTACATTATTTGTTCCATGTTTTCAGGATCTTTTGTTTTGTTTTCTTCAGGGCAAATTATCCCCAAAACTTCTGTCAGGTCTTTTTTTCTTCAAGGAATTTTCACTACATACCATCATATTAATTAAAATATCTTTAAAAATTTACAGTTTTTGTCTTGAGTGGTCACCATGGTGCTATAGCAATGTGTCTTAGACTAACATACCAAAACCTCATCCCAGTCATGAGGTGGCACCCCATGAATAGTTATGCAAGACAGCTGTGAAGGCAGTGCAGAAAGAACAGGAACAGCTTGTATTAGCATTTCCACCAAAGAAATGCTGCCAAGCTGTGTGACAGTTTAAGGGACAGATTCTCAACAGCAGCCCACCAACAGGAAGATGTGGGGCACTGCAGAAGCAAGCGAATGCAACAAAGCAGAAGTGCTACTGTGGTTTCTCACTTCTTTTGGATTACTGGGAAGGAAGGCGGTCCAAAGGCCAGGCACATAAGACTAAGCAACCCCAAGGCTCCTCAACATTATTAAAACTTGCTTTGCACTATATTTATCCCCCTATCTACTTCCTACCCTAACTTATCAGCTGCTTTCATACGAGCAACACAGGTTACAATAACAAGCTTTGCCAGACGCACTTGAATCAAGCAACACAGGAATCAACTGGAGATGCGTCTTTGAAGCTTCCATACCATACGTGATTAGAGCTGAAATCAGAAAAAGATAAGGAAATAGCATTTTCTCATAATTTTTTGCTTCCTTTTACAGGCAGGATAACACAAAGAAAGAAAGTCTTTTATAAGAACAAACTTAAAAGAGTTTTTATTGGAAAAAAAATCATAAGTTCAAGTCTGCTCATACTTCAATGGATTATTCAACTCTAATTAAGATATCATTTAAGTCATTAGCCAGACAAATGTTCTGATTAACATGGAAAATAACCTATGTTTATATAATGAAGTTTTAATATTAAAGGTTCTTAGAAATGAACTACCTAAATTCCCATTTGGGAAAATGTCTTTTTTTGGACTGTGACCACAGTTTTCTAATTTCTTGAAGATCATACAAGTTTAATCAACTCCTGACCTTATTAGAAAACAATGAGATCATGACATTTAAATTCTTAAATGAAAACTGTATATTTGTTCGCAAATTAAACAAAGGATTCTCAGTTTCAAATTTTAACACTGATTTAAATCAAATGATGCTTAATTCTTTTCATATTCATCCCATAACAAACTGCTAAAAAATTATTAAGTGAGATTTAAGCTCTGGGGATTTTCTTCATATCAACCTATATAAAACTATGTTAACATTAGCCATGCATTTAGACTTTGAAATAGACAGTTTCTGAAGTAAATATGCAAAGGCCTTTTTCTATTGTGCAATCTTCTAGTCAGGAAAGAGTTTAGGGTTTCTTTATGGCCATACCCTCCCTCCCACACTCCCAAGTTAGTTCTTTCTTCACTTCAACATTTTTTAACTGTAGTTCAAACTACAGTTTTGCTTGAATGAAGCTCTAACACTTGTGTATAGTTTATACTATGAGTTACACCTCATCTAAAAGTCTCAGCACAGATTGTGGTCATAGTCTCAAAACATTGAAACTTGAAGCTTATTGAAACTGATGGAAACAGACTCTCAGGTGGCGTACACCAGCCTAAAGACACCATGTTCAAGTGAGTATTACAAAATTATTTTCTTGCTGTTCCTTAATAAAATTATTTTCAGGAAACAAGTTCTTAAAAAAAAATCTACCAAAAATGTTCCCCTCCTTGCCCCCTGCCCCCCCCCCATTATTCATGCCTAGAGAAAAAAAAAGAAAGGAAAAGAAAAGAAATAATAATACAATTAGATTTCTTAAATTTTCCCAGGACTACGAATTGTAGGGATTACATTATCATTCAGTGATACATACTGGTTATAGTAATCCATCCTGTTGGCTGTATATTAAGGACTTCTATCCTGTCCCTTCTTCTGTTTTGTTCCAAAGGGGAGTCTGGAGTCTGCAGAGGATCTCCCACACACAGGAGAGACTTTCCATGGCTGTGACAAAATTATTGCCTGATTTTTCAATCAAAGTCAAAGCTGTATTTGTTCAAAATAATATTATTCTTACTGATGTTAAATAACTCATAGCCACCAGAAAAAAAAAAAAAAACCAAACAAAACAAAAGTCTCAGCCATATTGAAAAGTTGTACATGTGGTCTAATAGATTCTCTTTAGTTTAGGATTTTCAGAGTCTGTTTCTGAATCTAACAAGTTCATTCAGGTTAACTTTTTCTGTATAAATAGAAGGCCTAAGCTCCAGGCCCAAAGATGTTAAAAAGGGGCTGTAGTTTTACAGTAAGCTTCCAGCAGGAAACATGCTTGGTTCAGCGGAAGTTCCTCTGCAACATACTTATGCAGCTGCTCATATGCTGCACTGGTGAGGCTGGACACTGGTCACACCTCTGGGGGTTGATCACAGGGAATCTGTTTTTTACAAGGAAAAGCTAATGCTGAAAGTTTGGATGGGTTAATTTTTTTTTTTTTTTTTTTGCATGCATACACAAACTCATAAAGACATTACATTGTGCTGGTATACACATTCACCCTTTTGCATAATTGCAAACTCATGGGAAACAAAATAAAAATCTGTTCCAACTTGTGAACAGGGCGCGAACATACCCCGTCTGGTTCAGGATGTCCGTGAACCACAGTTTGCTGGATTCAGGAAAGGCATCTGAGCAGAGACGTCATTATATGATTACCCCATTCACAATTAAGCCTGGTTTTCATCACTGTTGGGGAGAGGGTACTGGGCTGGATGGACTTTTGCCCAACTGCAGTTTTTATTCCTCATAAGAGCTTATGCTAGTCCCTCAAAGTAGGCCAGAGCTGCCCTGGGTTATGCTGGGGCAGGGACAAGCACAGGCTGCTTCTATAAAACTGTAAAAGCCTTTTTCAGAGGGAAAATAGAAAAGTTTTAAGGGGGAGAGTCTCTGACACAGGTATGTTGAAAATAATGTCAGCTAATACTATATGACTCTAAAGATAATTCCTGGACTTCAATGCCACCTGTGGACACCAGACCTTGTGTGATGTTTAACTGTTTATATTGAAATTAACCGGTAAGTCAGCTCTAGGATACTCTTGTAACATGAATTCAGTAATGTTCGTAATGCATAGAGGGATCACTATGCCATACACATATGTAAGTACAGTAGTAGGAAAAATATTCACTAAAAATCTGGACCAATAGGGTAACAGTTATATTCCTTGGCAGATAACTGATCAAACTTTAGTAAGTGCTCTTTTAAAAAAATAATAAAACCAACACCCACAACAGTTACCACTGCATTGATTCATTGTCAATTTATTAATAGTGAAAAAAGTGATTTCCTGAAATGCCTCTTATAAATTATTAACTAGAATAATTTCTCAGTTACACTCACTTTTGTTAATAAGGGTGATAAAGAAAGATCAGCCAAGATTCGTACTCTGTATTTCCTACTCAGTAGGGTCTTAAGTACATTTTTCTCCATGGATTGACTGGGGTGGAGAAAGGTAATTAGGTGTCTTACTCAAAAATCAGAACTGGGGAAAAGTTAAGCTTGAATATATACTGTGGCATCTTGTGGCTCAAGATTGGTGTTTTTTTGTTTTGGGTGGGTTTTTTTTGTTTTGTTTTAACTTGTGCTCATACAACTCTATTTGCTCTCTTTCTTTGGCCTCTGCAGTAGCTTGATAACAAGCATTAACGTGTGAAGGTAGACAAGACATTTTTGCACACAGCCCTTCCTACTTGTTCTACAGTGCTCTGATATACTGCACATATCAATGAAAAGGCATTATATAGTTCACTAATTGTGTTTTTACTTAAGATCTTCATTACTATTTATATTGTATCAACAATGGCTAAGACAACCTGCCTGTGAAGTCCATTCTGCCAGTTACTGTATCGGCAGTATTGGCTCAGGCAGCATTTTGAATTTGAGCAGAGTCAAATAAATGATGCTGAGAGTGAAGTTGTCCAGCTCCTTGCAAATAAGACCTAATTATGTCTGTTACTTTCTACCTTTAAAACAGGCTTTTGTGCCTAGAGGGCTGCTTTTATGTGAATTCCCTGAGACAGAAGCGGTTAACTCTCCAGTTCACTTTTGCAGACAGATATTGAGTGGCCTTTAAATGTTACCCTTGTTGTCATGTACACGTTATATAAGGATTAATGCTTAAAAATCACTTGCTGACCTACAGAGTCAATGCCTACAATGGCATCTGCAATGGTCTGTGTAGCTGGCCAACACCATTGGTACTTTTCCAGCAGAATTTCCCTCCATTTCTAATGTATAAACAATACTAAGTTCTTTTAGATGTCAACAAAGAACATATAAAGAAGCAGAAACAATGGAATAAATTACTTAAGCCCCTGTAATTCAAAACTACTTTCAAAAATCACTGTAAAAAAAGTATGTTTAAATACTTATTTAGGAAAACAAATACTCTGAAATACTTCCATACTCTGGTGTACAATTCTGACATGCTATCAACATATAACATAACACCATCTGTTCAATATTTGTCTCTTTTTTTTCTCTCTTCTCAAGAAAAAAAGAGACATGAAAATTTTATATTGTTATGTTACTCTGTAGGACAATACAAGTATTGGATTTTTTTTTTTTTAAATATTGCTGAAATGCAGTTCATCAGACCAAAATCCAACCACTTGTCAGAAAGGATAGCTTTTACGTGTTTTTATCTGGGAAGCACTGAATCTATTGATATTTAAATTTAAGAGTCTTGTCTTTTGGGGGACACACTTAAAAGGGTATCAAGACTGCTGGGACTTAGTAGTCTCAGTCTAAGCAGAGAGTGAGTCAAAAGAATACAATAATATTATTTAATTTTAGAAAATTACAATTTCAGAACCTGCTATACACAAATCACCTTTCATATTTACAAGAAAAAAACAGCCTGAAATTCACAAGAATTGAATTCACCAGTTCCACTGAGATTCTTCCTTAAATATTAAGGTGTTCAACAGAGACAAGGAATCTTTCTTGCATTTGTGGCCTCAAAACTCTTCAGGATATTCAGCAGAACTGTCGTATAATCCATACCTAGGAACAATTTTACACACAAGGCCTGCAATTTATGTAACCTCAGCCTGCAGTGCCCTGATTTAGGACTACGAGGACGCAGGGTTTAGGGTCAGGAGGGAGTCTAAGGGAGGCAATAAGCTCCCTTTAGCACTAGTGTGGCAGAGGACCAGGAGCTAGTGAGGGTGGGGAAATGCAGGGGTTCTCCCATCTGCACTCACCACCACCAGCCTCTGTCACCCCTTTTGGCCTGCAGGCTCCCACCACAAACAGGCAAGACCTCCTGTTGTTTTACTGTTGCCTTTTGGGTCTATACAGACTTCTCTGGCAAAACCACAGTGGAAAACAAGTGAGGTTTTGCCTCAGAAGACAGTTTAAGGATAAGGATAATTAAGCCTGATCTGAAGCACACTGAGTTCAGAGAAGGTCCCCAGGGACATTAATGGACCTTTTCAGGCCCATTCTCCTAATCACTGTTTGCAGATACTTTTAATAGATTTTCTAAATTTAATATAATTTAATTTGGAAAGACTGGTCTCTCTGGCACACCCAGATACATTTCCTTTTCTGTTCAAAATTGTTTAACATTCATCCAGATCCAGAAAACCTTCTAAACCTCAATCTACTAGTGGTCCTCCCAAGTCCTTACCACCTCTAAACACAGAAATAGATTAAGGCCTTAACTTTAAAAATAAAATGTTTGTCTTGGTACAACATATAGTATGTTGTAGCAGAAAGGCAGCAAAATCAGGTACAACGTATAGTATGTTGTAGCAGAAAGGCAGCAAAATCAGATTTTCTTTTTCCTCATAATTAAACCCATCTTTTCTAGTTTGTTTTGTTTAACAAACTCTCATAATTCTGGTGAAGGGTCAGTACAGTAACAGCTACTTCAATAAAGTTCCTCCACCTAAAGAAAAGCTGAATTTTTCTAATACAGTAAAAATAAAAGCTCTTCAGCTGTATTTAGTTCATAAGCTCCTAAAAAACATTATGTGAAGAATTTCAATCAAGTGAGTGACATGTCCACTTCATAAGCACCTCAGGTCTTCACACAGATAGGTGTTTAAAATAACATCATATAATAAAGAAATAAAATTGTACTGCTTCCTGCCATTGAATGAAACAAATGTTCTCCTTACTTTTTATAGTATTCTTTTTTAAAAAAATGTTTTTCTAATGTTGCCTTTTTAGCTCTTGTTGTTGTTTTTAAATGCAGAAAATCTCTGTTCTGCATCCTACAATAAAGTCTCTATAGTGAAGGCTTCAATTGTTGTAAATAGTGTCTTACTTTTTTTTACATCATACCTTTTACAGTTGATATATTTCTTTTGCACAGCTAGAAAAACTTCTTTAAAAAAGTTATAGTTTTATGTACTAACACTGTACACAGAGAATGTATCTACACAACGTTGTTTACTTGCTAAATCTTAAAACAAAAATTAAAAACATCTGGCTTTGGTCAAACACTAATGATTAATCGAAGTAAATACATAAAAGCAATCATGAAAAGATTTGAAGTGTTATAAAGGATGTGCTAATGGCCATAAAGCATTTTAAAAAATGAATTTGTTGAAAACAATATTGCTTGGGCTATTTACAGAAAAACATAGTGATAAGTAAGCCAGCGAGTCAAACATTTGATTCTTTCTGCAGAATTTTTATGAGGGAGTGGATGCCTCTTTGGGAGATTTTTAAGATGCTCAGAAGGCCTTCCCTCACCCTGACAGTCCAGGACCCCTGTATCACAGGTGGCTTTTTTCCCCCCCCAGTAACGTCTTCTAATTACCAGTCATGAGTTTCCACTCATAACAGTGGGTTACTGCCACGCATACCACAGTGCAGCAACTATTAAGTATTTCCTGGTAATCACTAGATACCTTTTTGTGCTTCCACTTAATAAGATCACCTTCAGAAACCTTCTACACAAGATCAAGCTACCTGAGGAGCTTGACCTAAGATTAACATTTAGCCACAAATAGAAACCATTAAACTAGGTCTGAGAAGATGAGATAAAATCTTCTGTTCGTAGTGAAAGGAAAGTCAGTAAGAGGTCAGATTTACACTACCTCTTGGCTGGCTTACCCCTCTCAATCAGTTGTGAGAAATTAAATTAAATCCCTCTGAAAAAGAATTCAATTTACATGATGTTATTCTTGCAATATTTTAAATTTGCAAACTAGCTACATGGCTGGAAGGGGAAAAAATGTTGCATAAACTACACTAGGGAGTTTTGCTACTCAGGTACACCACACTTGGAATTAATTACAGAAGTAGGCATTTAATACAGCAAAATCAGCACATCTGCTCTTGTGCATAGTTATCTGCAGAACCAATCAGGAATCTTAGTTCTTTCCTTCAACAGAAAGAACTTCAAAAAGTATTTCAAATGAGGAAGCATCATGGAATTGGTTTGCTTTGCTACTAACAAACTAGAAAATTCCAGTTTATTTGTATGGGAGTCAGCAGTGCCTGTCTAAGGTTCAAATCAGTTTCTGAGGGTAAATAGAATTTCCCCAGCACATCAGATTCCCCCTTTATTACTCTAATCAGTTCCAGCTGTAAGACTTTAAACAATACCAGTTTCTGAAGAATCCGAGCTTGAGAATTAGACATCTGGCAATGAGTACTTAAGTAACATACACCACTCTTCCCCAGAAATGTCTGAAGAAAAGCAGCTAAACAAGGGAAAAGAGTTTATTAATTCTTCTATTTAAGATTGTGTAATTGTTCAACACGATATGAAGTAGTACATATTAAAAAGGGTAAATCCTCATAGTGTTAGAAGGACATAGTGTTAGGGGACTTCAACTTCGGACTAAACAGCTTGGGCGTTGAATAATACATTTGTTAAAAAATGTGGTTTATGGTCAATAAAAATCACTTATAAGTTTATGTTGAATTAAACAAAGAAGAGAAAATTAAAAATTAAAGCATTTCAAAGATCTGAAAAATTTACACCAGTTTGATGTAAAAGAAAACAAAAGTAATGAAAATATTTTCAAAATAAGTGGCTTACATGAAATTATTTAGACAGAAAAAAAAGAAAGAATGACTTTTTCCACTTCTACTAGTTACACTATTAATTTCTTTTATTTGTAGATTTTTCTGGCTAATAGCCAAAAACATCAGTTCTTTGTATACTTTTGATCCCAATGCCGCTTTTAGACCAGTAGATACTATTCCCGTATTAGGCAGTCCCACAAGCAGCAGCACTGAGTCTGGGGATCCACTAACCTGACTATTACCTTGCTGTATGCAACTCCAACCTAGCACACCCATCTGTCCTTTTCTTAATGTTGGGAATTTCAACCCAATAGCATCTTCATCTGCAGCCTTTATTCCCTAACATACTTTCTCCTTCTTCACTATAAGGACATCTTTACCCTTCAGTGCTCTCTACTTACCAGCTAAGAAGGTGACAGCACAGGTCTATGGCTAACTTGAGGGATGGACTTGCAGACTCTGGCCTCCCAGCAGGGCAGTCAGTACACACAAGTGGATTAGGGAATTTTTGAGCCCAGACTGAAGATTTCAGCTTAGTGAGGGCACTTACTCCAATTCTCAATTCTCCTCCACCCTAATTATCCTCTCACACACAAACCCTTACTCCCTTATTCCCCTTGTGAAATTGGTTCAAAAAAGGAAATACAGACAAGAACATTACCCAAAGTTAATGATACCTCATATAACAGATTCACGTCTGCATGACACATTATTAGAGAATTCAGTTTACAAAACACCACATAATAAAATACACACATGATAAACAGTATTAGAGACAAAATTAAACTGAAGTAACATGCTACTTTGCAACACATTTCCCAGAACTGACTGCATGACAGAAGGAAAATTCATTACATAGGTTGTTCAACATGTATTGCTGCTCAGTGTCAGACCTAGCAATATATTATTCAATTAATACTTGCAATACCTTAAGCCAAATATAAAGCTGTTATACAGTGAAAAAAACCACAAACCCAATGGTTTCTAAATGTATTATTTTAATGAAAACCAGAAATACGATCTATAACATACTCAGCACATACTACTTAACCAGCTTTCCTATATGTGTAGATATCTATTTATATACCAGATACCTATGCTTTTATTTCCTAATAAGAATGCTCAGAAACCAACTTCCCACTTAATCAGTCCAGTTACTTAATATCAAAATAATATTAGTTTCTGTATTCCATTTTGAAAAAAGAAAAAAAGACAAAAAACCAAACAAAAAAGCCCACACCAAACAAACCCAACAAAGAAACCCCCAACCAACTGACAAAACCAAACACAAGTTTTAGAACACAAACCGCAGAAGTGAAATGGGACTTTTTGACTGCTTAGGACACAGCCAAATCTGAATAAAGAAGACCTGGATGCTGTGCAAGCACTATTAACAATAACCAAAACACTGGTGTGTTATCAATACTATTTTAGCCAGAAATCCAGAACAACACAACACCATTAGGCTGCCATGAACAAAGCTGGCTTGCACTTGGCCACAGCGAGAGCTCTTTGTGGTTAAAATGCTGAAGGTCCATTGACTTTACAACTCTGACTTTTGACAAGCCACCTGATGGTTTTGTAAAGCTCAGGACTACAAAGGAAACATTAGCAACATCAACCAGTAAACAGAAAAGTGAAACCAGGAAAAAAACAAAACCCATTAGACTTACATTTTTCTTTCTGCAGGACAACTCCAGCCCCACTTAGTACTTATTTTGTTGCTTTAGCAGCAGGAACAAGAATTAAAACTCATTCAAGCAGTTTGAACCACCAGGTGATATCAGGACTTAGGTTACTGCTGCGAAGATGCCTTTGAGCTTCACCTCCACCACAGGTGTGCTGAGCACTGCTATGATTTCAATAATACTCTGACCTGAAGGTAGTCTATGGGAGTTTTATCATTGAATTCAGCAGAGCCAGCATTTAATGCAGTGAGTTAGTATTATTTAGTCTTGTAACTTGCTCAGAAGCTGATTCAAAATACAGTGAAGTCAAAGGAAGCTGTATTGAATCAAGTTTAATTCCATTCATTAATTGTATTTAATAGTACTTAATTAATTTTAACAAAAGCTAATAAGATTTTAAAGGCTTTTCTAGGAGGCAAAACGTATTTCATTCTAAATGCTGTATTATGCCAAGTTCTATGATATTATGAGATACCTTTTATCTCTTTGTTTATAAGTTTATGGTAAGAGGTTAGTTTTTTTAAAGAATATTTTATTCATTTTCCATGAATAAAAGCAGAAAAACCCCACCAACCATAATTATTCAGTTATAGAAACTCAGTTAAGTCAGTAGGATTTCCAAGACTTCTGCTTTCCCATATTGACTAAGGCAGCTGAAGCACAAACATTTTTAAATGATCTGACAATATTTTCCCTTTATTAAAGTTGGATGTCCCTTACAGATCTAACATCCATTTTATTAAAGTTCAGCAGATCAGCAGTAATTAGCTACCTCACATGTGGGCAGACAAATCAGTTTTCAGTTATTAGAATTTAGAATAGATATTGTATTGTTCTAACTTCCCATTGTAATCCTGTCCATAGCAACTAATTTTTTTCTTTCTTTTCTTTTTTGAACCACTGTATATTAAACCTTTTGGCTAATCATGTCTGAAAACAGAATATTCTAATGGTTTTCTGAAAGTATATTTCCACAGAAAAGTCTCCCATGAGCAGCTTAGCAAGGACATTTAAGATACAACAGCTTAATATCACCTGTACAGAATAAGAACAGAACACTCTCCCAAATCAGAAATACCTCTCTATTGATTTCTATGCCTCCTCCTGTGCGAGTCCAGAATCTGAATTTGCCATTAGTCCTTCAGGACTGGGGACACCAAAGAGCAAGAGTTGTCTTAGTGTACATACTCCTGCTTTCCCTCCTCCCTGTGTGTCTTCATACACTAAGCACAAGCGACATTAATAATTTCTGGAGGTTTTGTGGCTCTGCTGCACTATAAGTGTTAAGCAATAATGAAGATGATAATATCAGCTATGTACACTTTAAACATCCACTGTACAATTAGTTCTGAAAGTAAATAAAGCCATATAAATTAGAATAGGCTTTTATGATTAATACAACGTGCAAATATTGTGATCCTATTAGTGTGGTGAAAGGCAGAATTTAAATTTCACAGAGAATGAAATCAATGAGGTTTATTTTCAGATTGCAAGTAAACAAGCGGGTTTGATTTTTTTCTGCTTATCTGAATTGAAGTTTCTCTTCCTGTGCAAAAATTAAATTAACATCTGAGTCAGAAAATTTCCAAATTTATTATAGAACTTGCTGTTATCTTCCAGGCCCTGGAAATAATATGGCTGATGGTCCTTGGGCATTTATGTTTGCCTTCAGGATTTAAGATGTTTTTCACTGTTTCAAGAGGTTATTCATCCCGCACAGAGGTCTCCTCTGATCTTTGTCATTACAGGATTTTACTTCCTATTTGAAGACCAATTGGCCTGAAAGTCTTACGCAGTCTCATTTGGGGAGACCTGTGTCAGAAGAATGGGAAGAGACTGAGCATCTCTTGGTGTTGTTTTCAACTAACAAAAATTAGCATCTGTTAGCAGGAAGGAAAGTATTCACTTCTTTGGCCACTACAACATATCCAATAAAGGTAATAAGCCACTAATTTCCTTGTAGAAGAGCACTGAAAAATCAGACAGCTTCCAAACACAAAATGCTCCAGGAATCCCTTTAGTACAGAAAAATCCCGAAAGCTGGATGGTTACCTTTTATAAAGCTTCATTTGCCTGATCCTGAAAAAGGCAAAAAAAGTGGGACAAATTTATTATTATTAAATAACATATATACGTTATGAATTAACTTTGGCTATTTTACTAGCTTAGACACAGTATGTCATGGGAATGTCTACTGAGTTTAAATACTACCCTTTCACCACATTTTCTTTTAATATATTTAAGAAATAGCAATGCATTTATTTTATTTTTTTTAAACAAAGATCAAAATAGTATCCAGGCTATAGGAAAATAGTTATTATTGTAAAGATGTAAAGTTAATAGTATATTTTTAACATTTCTGTATTCACATATTCACATTCATGAGAAGCAGTTTCTCAGCTTTTGTAAAATATAACAGGAAGAATGAGTAGGGGATAGCACTTGCTAAAGGAGATTCATATTTGAAGTTCAAAGTAACTTGATAATTTGGGTAAATTATTTTATTCACAAAAAAGTGAGTTTAAATTAATAGTCAAAAGATATTTTAAAAATGAGTGGGAAAAGTTGAAACAACCTTGCATGAAGTAAGTGCAATCTTTTGTCATGTACATCAACAATTATATAATTAAAGTCTTAATTTGTGAATAAATACATGACCAAATCTGATTAAAGTTGTGGCAAGTTAAGGGCAATGATGTGTCTAAGTACTTTCTTGAGTTTGTAACCGATGTATCCCATATTAGCTTGTGCTCCTTGCATCTACTTACTGTAGAGAATGGTTTCTATTAATATAAATGAAAGATTGTCTTGGTTTTGGCAGGGATAGATTTAATTTCCTTCCTAGTAGCTGGTACAGTGCTGTGTTTTGTATTCAGTATGAGAATAATATTGATAACACACTGATGTTTTAGCTGTTGCTAAGTAGTTGTAGTGCTCGTACTCAGTCAAGGACTTCTCAACTCCCCATGATCTACCAGCGGCGGGTGCTGGGAGGGGGCACGACTGGGACAGCTGGCCCAGCCTGGCCAAAGCCATATTCCCTACTATATAACGTCATGCTCAGTGTATAAACTGGCGTTGTCCAGGGGATGGGAATTGTTTCTCAGGGATGGGCTATCGATCACTGGGTGGTGAGCAATTGTTGCATTGTGTATCACTTGTTTTTGTATATTCCTTTATCAGTAGTAGTTGTTGTCTCTGTTATTCCCTCTTTCTTTGCTGTCCTATTAAACCAATTTTATACCAACCCACAAGGGTTTTTTTAAAATTTCTCCCCCATCCTAAGTGGTGGGGAGGCAAGCGAGTGGCTGCACAGTGCTTAATTGCCAGCTGGGGCTAAACCACAACAGGTAGATAGGAACATTCTTGCCAATAATGAAATGGAAAGTACTTCAGGTTTAAAATTTTATCATTTATATCTTAAAAATTCATTTATAAACATTTTCATAATGTGCAACCTTAAAATGGGTTCTCCCATTAATTATATTCCAGTAATGAAGCAGACATAAAAAATATTATTTATGTTATCCAAGAGAGTGTGCAGTGTTTCTTGAAAGATTTACTTTGGTAAGGCCTGCCACAGACTTCACTTGTGATGTTTATACTGTAATGAGATCCAAATCTCAGAAATAACTCAGGCAGCTAGCTGTCAGTAAAATCATTGTGAGACAGTTGCCTAAAAAAGGAGCTGAAAGTTTAAATACCATCATGTCTCTGATACCCTTAATCTCTATGAGAACGTTTATCTAAAAACTGTACATTAAGTTTAATCTAATTACCAAGGCTCCCCTTTTAGTCAGAATAAAAAGCTAGATGAAATGGCTTGCTCATTGGAATTTTTATCCATTGACCCCAGGACGAAAAAAAATCTAATTAGTCCATTATTTTTGAATGCTTTTGGTTAAAGGTGAGATTACTCTCACCTTCAATACTCTATTTTTCTATCTTTGACCAAGGATAGCAAGACAGGGCTTCTGTGCCTGGTGGTCAGCTATGGAGAAATACTTGCCTGAGCAGAGGAGGGGTCAGTCTGCCTGTGCTGCTGATACTGGTCAAGGGGCAGGGTGACCCTTCCCTGCCTCACAGCACCATTCCTCACTACGGAGGGAGATGTGTTTAGAAAATGCGTGAGGTCCATATATGTTTGCACATGCTAAAAGCAGAAAAGGATTTTTCCATCACTGGCATTTTCCGGGATCCCCAAAGCACCCCACGAACAAGATTTTCTAGGATGTTCCACCTGTGGAAAACAGATAAAAACATTGGTCTCCAGAATACTAAATGGGGAAAACCCAGATTGTCAGGCATCCTCTCTGGTCCTGAGTTTGTGCTCAAGAATGAGTCAGAGTAAAGGGAGCATGACTCCTGTAAAAGCTGTGAGTCCTTATAACACTGTCATTATCAGGACAAGGTGCTGCGATCATTCTTTGTGGATCCTGCACCACTTATCAGAAAACTATAGCAGCTGTTTTGCAGATTCTGACTAGGTATTCTGGCTTTCTGATTTATGATCAATTTCCTCCTTCATGAGTCTTTGTCTTCATTTTTTTTTCTTCTAGATTCTAGTTAGCTTCCAATTCCTTGGATCTCCAAATAGGTGTATCAACTTACAGGTGCAACAATGTGAAATCCAGTTAGATATTAGGAAAAATAAATTCCCACTGAAACACTGCAGCAGGTTGCCCAGGACAGTTGTGGAGCCTCCATTCTGGGCAATATTCAGTACATAACTGGGCATGACTCTGAGCAAGCTGATATGACTTCATACTTGATAGTCTGCCTTGAGTGGGAGCTTGAGCCAGGCGACCTCCAGAAATCCCTTCAGCCTATGTTGTTTTAGGATTCTGTGTTTCTGTCTTTGTCAATTGTTAGTCTGTTATCCAACGCATCTCACACTTTAATTTACCAATTAAAAAATTTTGAGAGCTGTTGACCTTTGAAATCAGAAATCAGTCCAGAATCAAATAAAAATAAGAACATCACTGCTTGTCTCTAATACACATAAACCTTACCTCATACATAGCTATCACTGCGCATCAGGAAGGAGCATGCAATTTCTTCTTTATCCTGATCCCTGTACATTTACACATTCAGCTGATCCCCGTGGTGACTCAGAGTAGCATAGGATTTCTCCCAGTGACATATTTCAGAATATCTCTCTCTCATATGCAGAATCTCTCCTAATTTCTTTATTTCAAACATATCAAAACAGTTGTGGATTTTTCTCTGTTACAAATCAAAGAATTTCTGGCACATTAAATTCTTGTAGGTTAAAGTGCATCATTTGATCTGAAGACATTCTGTAGGAATTTTGGGAGAGTTTTATCTTAAATTTTTTTAAAGATACTTTCAGAGTAAGACCTTTTTTTTTTTTTTGTCTTGTCTAGCAGAACATGTAACATGAACGAAAGCTAAAATGGACTTTAGTTTTTACAAAGATAGAACAATTGCCTTTCAGAGACTGTCAATCAATGCCAATTTTAAAGATGCTTAGTGCCTCAAGTCCTTCAGGTATTTGGGGATTCTGAGGTTTTCAGAAGTTAGTGATTAGAAATATGAATAAGCTTTAAATGTCAAATTGTTGCTAAAGTGAAACAAGATGCAAGTCTCAAATTAACAAAAAACCCACTTTCTACTTTGCAAATTCAGTACACAGCCAAAAAGTACTGAATTCAATCCAAGAAAATAGAGATCTCTGAACACTGAGTAAGCTTCAGTTTAAAATATCAAGGATTTTATTCCTGGTCATTAAATAATGATAAAGAAATGCTAACTTTTGTGATTGCTGTTTTGTTTATGTTTCAAATACCTGTCCAGTTGAGCTTGAGGTGCTTGTCCTCCCTTTTTAGCATTATATTTAAGAATTGAAAGCTAACCAAAATCGAAAGAAACATGGTCTTTTTTTCTTTTCCTCCATCCTATACATCTGGGTGTTCTTATAGCTTCATGGTTCTAAGTAAAATTTGATGGAGTCGTTATTGACTCAATCCTTGCAGAAGAGTTCCTCTTAGTTTATGTTGTCCTTATAGATAACATTCCATATCTTTCCTTCAGCAGTTTGAAGGTCCTGTGCAAAGTGATGATTCCAGATACAAAATTGTTTGAAAGCAAGTTCTGATAGGGATTTATCCAAAGAAATAGGTGTTTTCCCTCTACAGAGCACTTGAGATGCCAGTGAGGCTCACTTGTGTAGAAATGAATGAATAAGAAAAAAGAGATTGAAAATTCTTTAAAAAGAATCAAATTAGATGCCTATTAAGCCACAACTCAAAGAAAAATGCAACAGTCAAGACTAAAATTCCATCTTCATTCCACAGCAGAACTCAGAAATACAATTAACAAAGAACAAATGAAAAAAAGCAGGACCTAGCATTTCATTTATGTTATTTTTTTCCCATGAAGTACCTAACTAGGAAAGTCAAAAGCATGGAAAAATACACCAGTGGCAAGGCAATAAGAAGGACTTAAGATGAGACTTATTCTCACAATTGTATGTTGTATGGACCCATAGATAGATAGATGGAAATAAAACCATCTTAAATGGGGATATCAGAATTATAAGATTTCTTAGTAAATTTATCTTTTCTGTACTCTTAATCACGGAAGATGATTTAATATTTTCCAGCTCATTGGTAACCAAAGAGAATATTAAAAAATATGTACAAGAAAAAAATATTATTTTGTATACACAAACATTTAATCAGAAAATATAAATAATTTTATCTCCAAAGATATAAAAGTACCATCTAAGGTACTTGTTTATCTCTAAGAAATATTAGATGAATTTTTGAAAACTGCAACAATTTCTTCAATGCTGCTCAAAAGGCAAGAAGGATAATTTTCTTACTGTAAAAGAAAACATTGACATTTGATTAATTTGATTAATTCCAGCCATGAACTTAAGGAGAAGAGTTTTTGTAATGTTGCATTTTGTGGCAAAGTTATAATGAAAAATTATTCACTTCTCTTCCTTTCCATTTTTTCCCCCCACTTATTCTTTTCTGTTTATTTAACCACTCCTCCTTTCACTTGTTTGTGAGGCTGGTCCTTGTGAACTGTATCAATGATACACACAAAGTTTAGAAATATCTCAAATTTTCTGGAAGCCAGAATGTAATGAAAAAAACAATTTCACTGTCACTTGATGCTCCATTTAGCAGCACTAAATGGATTAAAATAGCATTAAAGTCCATGTTAAAGAATTAAGAATTGACTGACAGATCATGTAAAATGGTTTTAAATGGAGAAATCAAAAAGTGTCCTTCCTCTCTCTGAGGATCTGACATCTTTTTCTTCAATGGTGATGTGATGACCTGGTTGTATATGATTAATAACCAATAATAGCTGTCTAGAACAAAGGTAAATTGGAAATAATTAAGAGGATATAGCAGATATAGAAGATGCAGCTTCATACAGAGACAGATGCTGTCCTGGGAAGGAATTACCCTGGAAAGGATTTAAGGGCTGTGAGGGATAGGCAGTAACTGACAAGAGTTCCCAGCGGAATAAGATGGCACAAAGGACCAGAAACGGATGGATATACAAATCAAGTAATGAAAGGGACAGGGGAACAATTTTACCTCTATCTTGTGGCATCAGCAAGACAGATGATGTAATACTACACACCACTCTCTGATCCCCATAAATAGCGACTATTGAGTAACAACCATGAGAACAATTTATAAATTATGAACTAAAATACGTAACAGTGATGGAAACTAACCAGTGAAAGGTCTGCAGTCTTCATCTCTCAACAGCTTCATAATCAGACAGGGTCTTCCTGAACTGTATCCTTTAATAAAACGTATACTATTGGATTTCAGATAAAGCTGATGTTCAACGGCCTAAGCAAACAAGAGTAAGAGAAAAGCAGTTCAGATCATCTCATGTTCTTTTCTTTCCTTAACCTCTATGAAGCTGAACACTTTTATACATTCAGAACATTTTAGCAGTTAACATAGACTTTCTTAGACAATGCCTGCCTTAAAAAAGAAAGGGTAAAACATGCACCACGGTTAACCAAATAGTGTAAGGTAGTATGAGGCTCATGATGACAGGCCTAACGGGTATGTTCTGGAGAAAGGGTAGGCATCTGAGAAAAATATGGGTTAATAAATGTGCAAAACTCTTCAGCAGTGAGGGGTGTGATCCACTGAGAGGGCAATTTCCTCCTCAGAGCTCCCCGGGGCCACAGGAGGTTGGGGTGGCATGGGTTCCATGCCATCTCTCGCCGGCCTTAGGGAAGGAGGATCCCTAGGTTTTGTGCTTCTCCCACGTCATCTGCTGCCCACCGGCACTCACACAACATATAAGGAAAACATGTCTCTAAGAATTTAATGCTATATTTGTCAGTTTTAAACTGGCAGGTATTTTGATTTCATATATATTGGAAATCAAGTCCAAACAATCTGTAGACACCAACCTCATCCATCTCAGAATATAAAACTCCCTTTGAACCATTATTTAGGAAAAAGTTTTTTATTTTCCCTATATTTCCCTTGGCTCTTCCCAAAGAAACTCAAAACCTTCTCTGACATTATACGCTGAGGTGCAGCCTATTGTTTCCCCAATACAGAGGCCTGGCACAATGGCTTGTGCCTGACACAATGGCTTGTTGAGCCAAGCTATGAACCTAATTGGTGAACAACGTTGATTTAAAAATAATTCCTATTCTTTTTTTTGCTTCACATTTTAAGTGACACTTTTCATTCAGATAATTTCCGTGAACTTCTTCATGCTAGAGTTCAGGAAGCAGTTTTTTTGTACATGTGAAATGGGTAAACATTGTGTGGAAGTGGAAGGAAGAGGAGCCTGGCATGGAGCGGAGAGCTGCAGAGGGCTTCCTAGGTCAGTCTTCCTGCTCAAATCACCTACTATGGAATGATTGCCTCACAAGCGGAAAAAAAAAGCAAATTAATGGTTACCTGCTGTAAGTTTTACTTAAAAAACCATGGCCCAGCAGTTCTTTTATTTTCCCAACAAAAACAACTGTAAACAATGTGGATAAAATATTTACGGTAAAAATGATATGGAGTTCCAGTCCTTGAGATATAGAACAATCCATGAAAGGAGGTGTAGTCATACCTAAAGCCCAGCATCGAGGCATATATAAATCATGCAAAAGAAAGGTAATCATGGCCATGTTTTATTTTAATTTCTTTCTTTGTCCTTTCTCTTAATTTCTTTTTCAGAGGTGATTTAGAATTGAGACTTCTGCATCGATATTCCACTTTTCCCTGAATTAGCATGTGCTGTGCTTCACGACTAGCACTAAGTTTCTAGTACCCTTTCTCTGACTGTACACCTGTTTCCTTCCAGGTTTTTTTAGCCACTTTTCTACTTTAAAAAAACCCAAAAACCCAACAACTTACACTTTTCCTTCACTTCTCAGTGGTGTCCTGTGCTTGCACTCTTCGGCAAGCACAACAGAAATTGTTACCAGAACTCCTCTCCTCCATTACATATGCAGCACTCATATGACCGTTGTCTTTTGCTTGATCTACAGAAAGTTGTTCAGCCACCAGACAGAGACAAAACAGAACAGAAAATGGTCTTCTAAATTCTGAGAGACCTCTCCCTTCTCCCTACTAATCCATGGCTCTAGAATATAACTGTACCTTTGTCCTTAGAATAACCGTGTTGGTGTGCCTACAGAAGGAGTCAGACCCCTTTTCCAAGGCGACAGGAAAACTGGTGTGGGTTAGGCAATGCTTTTGCATTATGTAGTCTCTCCTTTCCAGCTGCACTGTATCCAGTCTGTTCACTACAGCAGCTGAGATGAATTACTAAAGAGTAGCAACACACACCTCTGACTTGCTCCAGCTCTGGCACAAGTCTTTCCTCACTAACTCACTAACCAAGCAGAAATCTACCTAGTTAGACCACTAAGTAAGTTTTCCAATGGGCTAATTAAATTAGCTCGTAGAGAGGTCCCATAAGCATGAGAATCAGTACAAAGTAATTGTCACCTGTGCATAGTTGGGATGAAGGGTGGCCTAACCAGGACCCTCCCTTCCAGCAGCAACAAGAGGAAAATTGTCACCCTGCATCTCAGTGAATTTTATCCTGAACAAGACTGATTTATACACACTTCCTACTTCCCCCCCCTTTTTTTTTCAATTCTAAGTGGCACTTTTTATTCAGATCATTTCAATGATTTCATGATTTCAATGATCTGAAACAACCACTGAATCACAGAATCATAGAATCACAGAATCTTTGGGTTG